>NW_027104828.1:0-29678 GCF_000696795.3 Halyomorpha halys | reverse complement strand
GGCTTTTTGAGATCCCTGCGCATCCCTCTCACCGCGTCACCGATAATGAGCCAGTGGAGGCTGAGCAAGTGCGCTAAACCAGCAAACACTCAACTTGAGTGGGGCATCTGACCATTACCAGAACTCTAATTGTTTATTTTTATTAATAAGGCTCTTGGCGACTGCCGTTTCAACCTTCGGGGTGGATTGTAGAGATGGGTGGATCTTATAAAGCAAAAATACCATATATTACTGTTAATAAAACATATCATTGACTTTATCCATCGGTTAAGTAATTCTCTTCTCATTTATGGTATAGTTGTCTATAACTCAGACTTTGTAGATTTTGGATATAACTTACACGCTGTTCGTGGAAGAGACATTTAGAATGGGGACAAGACCGAATAGTGTATGCAACGAAGTGTTGTATTCAGACCATAGCACACAACTTTCGAAATGTTGCCAGTGTAGCTCGGGCACGTGACGAGGGTCCCCAACAACACCGACTCTTCCCCCAGGAGGCGATGGAGTGGTCAAGGATGCGAGGTGACGGAGGCAGCACTGAATCCAACTGATTCCCTTATCTTGTGTAAGGGCTCATTGTGTATTCAGAAGGATTCGCCTTATAGGTGGACTTAGACTAAGTGAGATTCACATGTAAATAACCGTCCTGTCCCTTATCGGGATCTCATTAAATGCTTATTGTGATTGCTTGAAAGATTTCAGAAAACGTTGCTAGAATAATTTATTTACGAATCGATAATTAAAAAACTAATAATATATCACGAAGGATTACAACATCTGTTCTGAAATAGGAATTCCTCTTTATTAAGAAATCCTTCACACAACGTCAATTCATTGTATTGGGTCATCAGAATTATAATATGAGTTGGAACGATAAATTCAATCTAAGGCGCTACACTATAAATCTTTATTATCTGGTTAAAACCTAATGTTTTTGTCAACAACGTTCCTAGCAGCTTAGGTCGACACGAAATGAAAAAGCATATTTGACGATAAATGTAGACGATTGCATATTGTGATGATTCCAACGAGGTAGATAGAATATTTCCAATGACAATAAAAAGAAAATTCAATATATTAGAATGGAAAAAAGTTACTAATAAATATAACCAGGTGTGATAGAAGTTCTCAATATAGATCTAGGCAAATAAATTGTAGGAGACTACTCATTAAAACTAGTTTAAAATATGGTAAAGACGTAGATGTAAAAGGTAGAACAAACAGGTGAAGTAGATATGTATAGGTGAGGTTCTCTCCTTTTAGTACAAGAGCCGGGAAGAAAAAAAGGCAGTTATCTCATACCAATTTTTTATTACATTAATGAAAACTAGGTATAATTACTAGTCAAAATTGATGAGTCTGCCGAGTATAGGTAAGGGAATAAAAAATGGAGGCTGTTTCAAAACATTAAAAAACACTAATTTTTCATTCGGAGCTCTATCTATATCTTAAAAACTACCAACAACACTTCTAGTGTTGTTGGTAGTTTGTATATATGTTATACAGTTGTAAATATCATTAAATAAATTATTAAAAAAAAAAAATCTAATCCTATACTTTTAACAGTTAGCATGTTAAAACTTTTTACATTTAATACATCATGAATCCTCCTAAAGTCAAACTAACATAATAATAATGTACTAAATATGTTTAGTCAGTCCGTTTCTGAACATGTAACGTTATTTTGAGCAAACAGCTCGGCCCAGGTTCACACAAAACAGCGAGTACAATGCAGGGTTAATATAAGTTTATGGATACCTAGAGCTTAACTCTAAAACTGAACTGATATTTTCCAATGGGGCAACGTAATTTCTTACCACGCAAACTGTTACTTAATGATATTCATTATACTGTATGCAGCTTTCCCAATTGTGCGTTTTGAATTGACTTTCCTGATAATATCATATTGTTCAAACCAAGGAGCATGATATCCCATACAGTTCGAATCAATTAAAAATAATAAGAAAATATCTAATGTAAGAGTTCTCGCAGGAGAAAACTTGTTTTCTATAAACCATATTATTATTTCGTACAAAAAAAAATGATATTATTATCATACATTTTGAAAGTCTTGACGTGATGTCAAATAAAATAATAGATGGTCAGAAATTTATTTCGGGGCGGATCCACGTAATACATTTCTACCCACCCAAGCCTGCATCTGACTCGAGTTAGTAAAGGTGACGCCTTAGCACACTCGGCTATCCTACTGATTACCACCCAATTCTAGCCAGAGTCAGAAGATAGCATTTTTATTCTGTCGAAGCACCACGAAATAAAAATTAACAATTAATCTGCCCAGGCCAGAATAGAACCGGCTCCGCTGAGGTTATAAAGTTAATGCAATCCTAGTTTCCTGAATCCACGCTCAAGTACATGCTTTATCTGATAGCCATATGAAAGGTCTTCCGGCACCAGAAGTGATTCACAGTTTTTATTACAGAAAATAATTTTTCCACCAAAACGAGACTTTAGCTTGATTCCAGAAGTTTAATTTCTACTGCCTTATCCCATAGCTAACCTACGCCAATATTCAAATTAAAGACGAAATCTTACTAAATATCAACAGAAACAATGTTTTATGGATATGCAAGACAATCCCTTACATCCAAAAGTTTTATTCTTTATGTAAAAACATACTCGAGCCTGTATATTTTGAGATTAGCATAGGACGAGTAAAGTGGCCGGATATCATTGGCAATGATCGCCAAATGTGGAAGCAAATATTTGTCTATGTGCAGGAGCTGGCGACCCGTAGTTCGGAGACACCTCCCTTACATTAATTAGTGAGAGGAGATTAGAACAACCTGAGGAAGTTTAGACTAGAGGAGAAACTAAAGTAAACTATAGTCAACTCCAAGGCTGGCCAAACACTCGAAACTTACGGCCCTTAGCAACTGTTGCTATTGACAATCATAATTATGTTAATGCAGAATTAAGTAATAGAACCATCTATTCATGCCGATTAAAGGTCATTTTTATTTTACTTCACAATTTAATTTTCGACTAAACCTTTTTTTTTTCTTTAACAAAAATAGAGATTTATCAATATACTCAAGGTTTATCTTTTGATAAACACAATCAATATATTATTGTATGAAGATAGTTCAGGTGGTGGTCAAGAAAGGTACCAAAATAGTAGAAGAAAACTATTTATTGTTAACCAAGGTTTCGCCCCATTTTGCAGGGCTGTTAGATTGAAACAAAGTTGACGACTGAATGACACGAGTTGTCATCTTTGTTTCAACCTGACAGCCCAGATGAAGCCCTGCAAAGTGGAGCGAAATGTTGGTCAACAATAAACAGATTTCTTTTACTATTTTGATACCTTTCTTGACCACCACCTGGACTATCTTCATACAATATACTTCACATGGTCAAATATTTTCTTCCAATATGAATCAATATATTATTTTAGTTTTTTTTTTATTTGATAATATGCCCTCTTGATTTCAATATAATGCCGATTTGGATTCATAAATTTCGGTCTCAATTAATTTTTATAAAAAATTTAATTTACCTAGTACAAGATTTATACGATTTTTCCATATTCAAACTGTTTAAATGATGAAGTTGTTTTATTTAATAATCATAAGCAGTCTTAATTTCATATTATGCAAGAATTAAAAATTCCTCGCCGTTTATTATTTAATTTGACATCCTGTCAAGGCTTTAAAAATGTATTATAATATTATAGTCTTTCTTTTACGAAATAATAATATTATTTATAGAAGGCTAGTTTACCTCTCCGAGTAGATTAACCACTCTGTATGCCAGAAATGGACAGATAGTTGGGGGGGGACAAGGTTTGTATTGGTTCTGTTTTTTTACCTTAAATTATAATCGTGAGAAGTATTTAAAGTCAGCGAATCATATTAGGCTTTTAAGTTGCTGATCCAAACTTGAAATCCTTTAATTTAGTATATATTTTTTTCTCATTACACTCTGATTTTATTCTAAGAAAATATAATGTTTTCAACTAAACTATCTATTTTTATATTTATGTATACTTATATTTATATTATTAATAAATTATAAAGTAAATATTAAGTTATTCCTCTAATCTAATTTTTCCCAAATGTCTTAGACTTCATGGTGAAAACAAATGCAAATATAAATTAAACAACGCCTCCACTACCTTTTGAAGTCATGGGGTATTTGATTTTGTTCAAATATCGAAACTTTAAAAGGAATTTGGAAATAAACCATATTCAACTAGAATGTTATCGTTAATAGTTTGAACATATTTTCCTTAAATTATCCAAGGAATTGTTACTTCTTAAAGAAAACCAAAACTTTTCCCACTTCTTATAATTTTTTTTTTTAATTTCAAAACATTATTTATTGATAAATATTACAATCTGCCATTGTTGGGCAATAGGTAATAGTGATAACTGATCACATTCATTATAAAAAAAAATAAATAAATAAGAATAAAATAACTAAATATATAGAAACAGAAGGATAAAAATCAAACTATGTACATTAAAAGAAAAAAATAATAATATTAATAAAATAAAATAATTACTAAGTCACATTTGTACTTTTATTTAGATCCCCAATCCAACTCTATCCCCCACGTATAATGGGTAGAGCAGGGCTTTTTGAGATCCCTGCGCATCCCTCTCACCGCGTCACCGATAATGAGCCAGTGGAGGCTGAGCAAGTGCGCTAAACCAGCAAACACTCAACTTGAGTGGGGCATCTGACCATTACCAGAACTCTAATTGTTTATTTTTATTAATAAGGCTCTTGGCGACTGCCGTTTCAACCTTCGGGGTGGATTGTAGAGATGGGTGGATCTTATAAAGCAAAAATACCATATATTACTGTTAATAAAACATATCATTGACTTTATCCATCGGTTAAGTAATTCTCTTCTCATTTATGGTATAGTTGTCTATAACTCAGACTTTGTAGATTTTGGATATAACTTACACGCTGTTCGTGGAAGAGACATTTAGAATGGGGACAAGACCGAATAGTGTATGCAACGAAGTGTTGTATTCAGACCATAGCACACAACTTTCGAAATGTTGCCAGTGTAGCTCGGGCACGTGACGAGGGTCCCCAACAACACCGACTCTTCCCCCAGGAGGCGATGGAGTGGTCAAGGATGCGAGGTGACGGAGGCAGCACTGAATCCAACTGATTCCCTTATCTTGTGTAAGGGCTCATTGTGTATTCAGAAGGATTCGCCTTATAGGTGGACTTAGACTAAGTGAGATTCACATGTAAATAACCGTCCTGTCCCTTATCGGGATCTCATTAAATGCTTATTGTGATTGCTTGAAAGATTTCAGAAAACGTTGCTAGAATAATTTATTTACGAATCGATAATTAAAAAACTAATAATATATCACGAAGGATTACAACATCTGTTCTGAAATAGGAATTCCTCTTTATTAAGAAATCCTTCACACAACGTCAATTCATTGTATTGGGTCATCAGAATTATAATATGAGTTGGAACGATAAATTCAATCTAAGGCGCTACACTATAAATCTTTATTATCTGGTTAAAACCTAATGTTTTTGTCAACAACGTTCCTAGCAGCTTAGGTCGACACGAAATGAAAAAGCATATTTGACGATAAATGTAGACGATTGCATATTGTGATGATTCCAACGAGGTAGATAGAATATTTCCAATGACAATAAAAAGAAAATTCAATATATTAGAATGGAAAAAAGTTACTAATAAATATAACCAGGTGTGATAGAAGTTCTCAATATAGATCTAGGCAAATAAATTGTAGGAGACTACTCATTAAAACTAGTTTAAAATATGGTAAAGACGTAGATGTAAAAGGTAGAACAAACAGGTGAAGTAGATATGTATAGGTGAGGTTCTCTCCTTTTAGTACAAGAGCCGGGAAGAAAAAAAGGCAGTTATCTCATACCAATTTTTTATTACATTAATGAAAACTAGGTATAATTACTAGTCAAAATTGATGAGTCTGCCGAGTATAGGTAAGGGAATAAAAAATGGAGGCTGTTTCAAAACATTAAAAAACACTAATTTTTCATTCGGAGCTCTATCTATATCTTAAAAGCTACCAACAACACTAGAAAATCTAAGAGAACATTATTTAAAGAAGAGTAAATCTGCTAAAATATTAGCCCTAAAAGAGCTATTAACATCAAATAGTTCTTGAGATATTGGTTTTTAAAAAGCAAAATTTCTTAAAAATCTACTAAAAGATTAGTAGTTAGTTACTTTATTTTTAAGAATTCTATATCTAAGGAACTATGCGACGTACAGATGTCTATTAGCACTCAAATTAAAGCTAGTTTAATAGAATATAAAAACGTTTATGACGTTTACCTTCGTAGGAAAAGTAGTTTTCAAGATCTTTGCTAAAATAAATTGGTTTATAGTTCTTCGGACAATAAGTTTGATTTATGAAAAACTTCATTTCAGAAACGATTGGACTTACAGATGTCTGCCAGCGCTCAAATTAAAGCTAGTTAAATTTACTACTTAGTTAATTATGTTTATCTTTGTAGGAGTAGTAGTTTTTATGATATTTGACAAAATAAACTCACAAAATGTCAATTTCTAGTTGTTCGTATAAAATGTTGGATTTTTGAAAAAATATATCTCTAGATCCATAAGACGCACATATCTCTGCCACCACTCAGAATAAATGAAATTTAACTTACTATAAAGTAGTTTATGACACTTATCTTCGTAGGTGTAGTAGTTTTTATGATATTCACATATGAATATGAATTTAGCAAATGAAAATTTGTCCGAACAACTATAAATCAATTTGTTTTAGCAAATTTCATGTAAACTATTACTCCTACGAAGATAAACATCATAAACTACTTTATAGCTCATTAAACTAGCTTTAATCTGAGTGCTAATAGACATCTGTACGTCAAATGGTTTTTAAGATATAAATTTTTCAAAATAAATTCATTAACTACTGGTCTTTCAGTACGTCCCATACAACATTTTTATGAAATGTTGCTTTTTAAAAAACTATATCTCGAAAACTATTTAACGTGAATCTCTATTAGGGCTCATATTTTAGCAAATTTACTCTTCTTTAAATGACGTTCTCTTAGGTTTTCTTGTGTTATTCCTACTTTTTAAGATATAGAGCTCCGAATGAAAAATTAGTGTTTTTTAAGGTTTTGAAACAGCCGCAATTTTTTATTCCCCTTACTTATACTTGACAGACTCATCAATTTTTACTAGTAATTATAATAAGTTTTCATTAAAGTAATAAAAAATTGGAGTGAAATAACTGCCTTTTTTCTCCTCTTGGGCTTTTGTACTATTTTACATATTACCTCAGCTCACCTATACCATATCTACTTCACCTATCTGTTCTACCTTTTGCATCTACCTCTTTACTATATTTATAACTTGTTTCCAGTCTAACTACATGTATGTTTCCTTATATTTTTAATATTAATTCTTTTCTATATACTTTATAAACATAAAAATTGTTTTGAAATGTTTTTTATTTTAATGTTCTGTTTATTTTAAAATGTTTGTATCTTGTTTCTTCAATTAGCTCTGACGAAGCCCTGCAAACTGGAGCGAAACCTTGGTTAACAATAAATAGTTTTCTTTTACTATTTTGTTATCTTTATTGACCGCCACCAGGACTATCCTCATACAATTTAGTATACTGATATTAAATCTAAAAAAAAAATAGATCGATATAATCTCCCACAATATCGATTCATCAATATTTTCCAACTTCTTTAATGCCTACTAATTATTAACCTGATAGTGCTCGTGATTAAATTAAAGTGTTGAGATAGGAAAGAAGATATATGGCATAAATATGGAAACGTAATATATTATTATAGTATTTTGTAACGACGTTAACCAATGTTTACTACAGAACATGAACTCTATTCCGTATATCAACTGGCTACCTTCTAATGGCTTCTGCGAAATGACTTTCCACAGGATCGTTCGCCGTCTGGGTCGGTTTCGTCATAGGGGTCATTAAATTGTCGTTTCGCCGGAAACCTTCAACCTAATTAGGCTCGATGAATAGGATATATATTTTTTTCCGAGATGTGGTTTACTGATTTTAACAGTTCGGTGGATAAATTAATTATTTGAACGATAAAAAATGCAAAAGATATGCATATATACAGTTATTATGTTTGAATACAAATTGTCCAATAATTTTATTTATTATATAACAAAATTTTCAAATTCTCTTGTATTTATGGTTTATATTTTATTGATATTTTCTGATTTATTTACTATATAAATTTTTAAGATTAAGTCAATATGACAGAAAAATAAGTTTTTAATTTCTTGTATTATTTATAATTATTTTATTATTATTGTATTGTATTATACATAATTATTTTCTATCAGTTTCTATATATTTTTACATGTGCTTTATCTACGACTACGAAGTAGTTCTGAAAATGACCGACAAGTCAGTTCGAATTACATTCCACTCCAATAAATGCCCAGCGTGACCATTATACTCTCTGTATTCTTCTTGTTGAAAGAATTATTGGCCAAAATATGCGATATATGGCTTCTTTTTTTTTTCAAACCCCCTACAAAATTTTAATGGCGTATTTATAAACAATGTACTTTCTCCTTTTACTGTAGAACATCTACATTCTAAGGAGTCTTTTAGAGTATATTATTTTTGTTGTCAGTATTTATAAAAGTGTATAATGTGTTGGGGCACATTTTATTTCTGAATTTAACAAACCTAAATCTAATAAAAACTTAATCCTAATACTACGTGACCTTACTTAGTGTGTTACCAACGCACCGGAGGGGGGGAGGGCAGGTGTTAACTTGTTGAATAACGGATTCGTACAGTACTGAAGTGAATCGAAAAATTTGATGTGTCGTCGCTTGATGAACTCCGGTACAGTGGGCAACTCGAACAATTGATGCAGCTCCGGTGGCCTCCTCCACGATGTTGTGCGTACGATTTTCCTCAACATCGAATCATGTAAAGTTTGAAGAAGGCGCTGGGTTCCATCTGATATGTGGGTTAACAATGGTGCCCCATAAGTAGTGCTTAACAGAATACTTTTGTATATCTGCAGCTTCAATCTCAATGAGAGAGCCGGAGAATTGAGGAGGTGGTTGAGACGATATGACTTTCGTCTTACTGTTCTCGCCTTCTGATATAAATGGGCAGAGAGCTTAAGATGACGGTCTAGCTTTACGCCCAAATATACGATAGAGTTGGAAGGTGAGCTCACCGTATTATTCACATGGAGAGTCTTCGGCAGTCTTGATCTCTTGTGAGCGAACACAACACAGTCCGTTTTGGCTAATATATGGCCGAAAGTTTAAGTGTTTGATATAAAATCGGAACTAAGAACAGCTCTAGAGGAAGTTTATTTCTCATTTGACTTTATTTAATAATATAACATACTTCTTTAAGTCTATGCGTGTTAGTCAGTGTGTAGATATGCAGCGGGCTATATCTAAGTGGTACGTTCGTAATTCGTTCACGTGTATGCTAGTTTCTAATTACTACATTCATCATGTACCTACATCTACGATCTGACCCATATATCCAGATATCCTTACCTTGTCTAGATTTTAGTGATTCTTTTGTCATCCAGTGCCCCGTCTAAACATTCCCGCCGTAGATAGGTCACGCGATTCCACATTTGTCCCCTAATAGCTCATCCTTTAGACCAAATCAGACGTTGAGATGCAAAAACGGGAATCAATTCGAATAAAATTTTTTTTCAAAAACCCAAAATATGCATTATTCAAGAATTTATTACCCTCTGGAATCTATTGTAGTGACCTTGCTACTATCTGTTGGTCACAACCTATTTTATTATTTTTTTATTTTTTTTTTTCCCCGATCCCTCTAAAACAGAATGAAACAGTGAATTAGTGAGTGCTTTACTGTGAAAAAAGGAAATAAATCGTATTGGGTATTACCTTTTACTATCTTTGGTATTTTAAGGTTACCTGTAATGTTTATTTGTTATTTATGAAATATCCATTCTAAATGGATCTATTTTAAAAGTCCGGAGGTGAGGGGCCTCCTCGTGTTGTATCGCATAGAAGATAGAAAAATAAAAACATTATTTAGTAACGGCAATAGATAATGGTAAAATAATAAGAAAACAGTCAGAAGTCGAAAAATAAGTGTGGGGGAGGGGGAGGAGGGTCACAACGTAAGCTACAGTTTTGACCATTAAGAACTGACCGGAAGCTACCAAGCTGCTATAAAGAGAACTACTACAGTCGTTAGGCAAACATATATTGAAATGTTTATTTCTCGTAAATACTTCAATTGTACAAATCATTAACCATGTCACATATTGTAATATTCCGAAATGCATTATTATAATCAATAAAGATTACAATATAGTCTTCCGTTACATTGAAGACTTACGTCTTGTATTATCTTTCAATGGCGTTTAATAACTCAGATAGTTGACTAAGGACAAAATTTATAAGCTAAAATGTGAATATCCTCTTCAGGGATTTCTCGTGCTTAGAAGAGTATAGTAACAACACACATAGTGGATCAGCACATTCTAGTACAATTTTGAAAATGTATATTAGAGTTTTATTTAACTTCTGTTTTATCTAGACACCACCTCTATGCTATTCCTTTTCCTGCTTCTTGCAAGGATCTACAGCTAGTTCTTGTAAGACTTATCATCCCCTTCATGGCTGTAGGCTAGTTCCCTGCTGAGTGAAGTCTAGTTCCCCATAAACTCACCCTATCAATTCCTCTCCTAATCTTTAACACTCATTGTCAAGGCCTTCAGATGTAGAAAACCCACCACATCAACACTATGATTAATCTTCAAAACATATTTAATACCACATAATTTTACATTATAATGTTTGGATTTGGAGTTTGCATTGAGTTCCAGAAGGGGATAAATACCAGAATTATGTATATCTTTCGGATTCCTGAAATATTTTAAAAATTGGAATAACCACCTCCCCTCAAATATTCTACATGATATGAAATTAATTTTCAGTACGTTTCGATAAATAATTTAAATTATTATAATAGTAGTAATAGAGTATTTATTTATAAGAAGTCTTGTCCCATTTTGAATAATACATAATCTACTAATTGGAGCTTAGAGCATAATAAAACATAAATGAATTAGATTGGCAATTATTAAAAGAGTAAATATAAACATAATTTTTTTTTTTGATAGTTGGTAAAAAAAAAATAAATTAAAATAAATCATGTGTGGAGTTAAAAATTAGTTCAGAACAATGTCCAAGAATGATTTATTATTACATAGCATTCATTATAATATATGATTTATTTACATATTTAAACATGTAATCTTAATCACTATTATTAACAAAGATCTTTCCCCTTGTAGGTATTGGGATCGACGACACATTTGTGATGCTGGCTGCCTGGAGAAGGACCCCCGTAACAGATCCTGTGCCGGAGAGGTTGGCACACACCATGTCTGAAGCTGCAGTCTCCATCACTATCACTTCTGTCACCGACATGGTATCACTCTGGATCGGCATGCTCAGTCCTTTCCCTTCCATCAAGATTTTCTGCCTCTACTCTAGTAAGTATTAACAACATACTGTCTATTCTTATTGGTAGGGGACGAAGTTGATTAAGAATAAACATAAACCTACAATCTGTTTAATATTTAACTGAATAATTTTCATTGTAATTAAGTCTAAAGTGGCTGGTGGATGAATTTTGTTGGAAATTCCCTTATTAATTTTTAAGGGTTTAGTGCTATACATCACGTGGTTTCAGAGTTTCACTTGATAAACCTAAATCTTTTCCTCTGTACAATCACTTGACATTAATGCGAGTAGGATAACAGTGTCAATAAGTTGAAAATAAACCAGTCTCAATTCTATAGATTCAGTTTAATATCTTTTCCCAGGAATCATCAGTTGTTATAGACAATATATTATGCATTCCTGCTTAATCCAGTAGAAACTATTAATTAAAGCTTGGTAGACTTTAGCGAATATTGGTTTTCTTCATATCATTTTGTGAGTTAAACTATAGGTTACAAAGAATTTTAATAATAATGCTCATTCTGGAGAAATGAAGAATTTTAAAAGAAAGAAAGAATCTCAAAATAACACTCATTCCAGCTTGTCAGGCACAGCATGCCCCATAGTAAAGTCTGAGATAAAAGTTATACTGAAGATTCAATTACCATTTTATTCATTCTTCTTCGTAACATAAAAATTATTTTATATAATAAACAAACCAATCAAATTCTATACTATGAAATTTATTAATTATTATAGTAATTATAGCTTCCTTTTTACCATTTATTTACTAGGAAATAATGATTATCTCTTAAAACTCCAACTCCTATTTGATCAAACAAATATTTTTTATTTCAAAATATGGTTGTTGATAGATCATTAGTATTACATTAAAATAAAATAAAACGGTTTATAGATAATTGTAATCATATTATTTAACTAAATTACTAAACTATCCAAAATGTCTAATTAATAAATATTTAAAACCAATATAATTCTACTTGATAGCTAATTATTTATCACAAATACAAGTTGAAATGAATGGTACCTCTCACAAAGCAGTAGGTGCTATTAATCGATTTATCGAAAATAATTTACGCAATTTTCTTATTTCCTATATATATCTTTACATGTTGTTGAAATTTTTATTTTCTAACCCAATATATCCAAATTTGGTTGTTTTTAAAATATCCTGTAGAAAGTCTTTAACATAAATTGAAGTGGATAATGATTCAATACCAAAATAATGCATTAATTTAAATTTAGACATTTATTTTAATAATTAATAACAATAAAAAATTATAGAAAAATATATTATTATTTCATATTTTTAAGACCATTTTGAATGGCTGTGATCAAAAAAGTTTTATCTTAACTCGGGCAACTTCTGTTGTTAATTAAAAAATAAATAAATAATATGGAAATAATTCATACATTGTAAATACTTTAAACAATTATTTATGTATTACTTTAGGTTTTGCTGTTTTCTTTATCTTTGTTTGGCACATCACCTTCTTTGCCGGCTGCATGGCTGTGACTGGTTATGCTGAGAGAAGCAACAGGCATTCAATTCTGTGTATCAAAGTCAAACCTGTTTCTATGTCCAGTAAGTATTATTTTATTTTAAAGGATTATTTAGCAATAATTGTACAATAGGCAGGGAAAACCCTACTACAATTAAATCAGCAACCTTTATATTTATTTAATTTTTTTTTTTAATCCAGTCATTTGCAACATTTATGAATTCATATTTCTGTAAAACAAAGATTTTTCGACTTGTCTCCCAACTTTTTCACAAAAACAAAAAATTAACTTCCATCTCAGAAGCTAAAAAAATGGACTCCTTCCCTTCAAACTTACAGCACTTTTACTCTTATAATCACTAAGAGTTAATAAGCCTTTTAAACAAAAAGAATTTTATATGAACTAGAATTTTTTCAGGTCATTCATGAAATAAATGCAACACTCACAAATCTACTATGGCCTTTAAAATAATTTTGCTATAAAAAAGAAGGCTATTTTTTACTTTCACAAACGATGTATATAGAATATATAGGAGTGGACGTATTGCAATCGTATAAATATTTTAAATCATTTTGAGATCCCTTGATTCCAAATAATCAAGTCTCGCAAAATGGTCTGTCTGTGAACAGCCTAGTTCAAAAATGAAAAGTTTGCACATAAGTGAAATTACACATTTAGGGCTTGTGTATGCCTGGGATGTTGGGATATGGGAGCAACTTTTTCATTGAAATGGACCAATTGGAAGTACCACATTAGAGAAGCGGTTTCACACTTTTTTAGGATTCTCTCAAAAACAGATCCAACCATTTTGATTAAATTCACTAAATCAATGTACAACTAAGTGGGATTAAATACCATATGTGTTATTCTCTTAGACACAGTCTAACTGTGCTTAAATGATTAATTTTCAAAAAATCTTCCTTTTAAGTACCTTTAATTTTGTTAATTTGAAATAAATAAACAGTTCTCATTGTTAGCAACAATAAACAATGGATAAATACAAAATATTAAAGAATTTGATAAACAATAGAAGAAGAAAAAAAAAAAGAGATAAGAATTTGAATCGGAAAAAGTTAGAACCACCCGATATCTCCAAATCACATAGATGAAGACTGTATCATTATTTTTTATTATAAACTGTGGTATTATTGGTAGGAACAAAGACATATCAACTATGTTATTTTATTATTTAGTAATTATATTTTTTATAGTTATCTTTCTTATTTTCACCTCGGGAAACACAAAAATACAAATTAGTATAGTAAGTGGAAGTTATGTGATGCATGCACAACACCAATTTTTTAATTTATTATATTATAATGTATATTTTATTATATTTATAATGTATATTTTAACTGTAATGAACTCGGTCAGTCATGAAGTTGTTTGAATTCTATCACTCCAAAGAAATTCTTAATTAGAAGAACTAAATTAGTTCTTCTCAAAATGAAAATTGTAATTTTATTATTACTCCTAAATTTTATTTGGTGAACACAACGGTTTTGCAAATATAACTAAACATAGTAATAATTGATCAGTATCAAGCAAAAATTCTGGCTATAACCAATTCCTTTAAATCTTCAAGAATTAATGAGTTCTTGAAGTTCTATTTTAGTCTATTTTAATTCCAATCAATTGATTTTGTTTCAGCTGAAAAATCATGGCTATACAGAGTATTCTGTGCTGGTGGTATAAACCCTAAAGACCCAGACAATCCAGTTGACAATCCTGAGAATATGCTGATGGTTTTCTTCAGGTATAATTAAAAAATTTATTTATTAATAAACATCAATAAATCTGGTATAAGAATTAAAATTATTGATTAATCAGATTTTCACAGATTAGCATTTGTACATTCTATCATTAGCGGAAATCAGATTTTTGTTGTTCATTCTAGTTATAAACACTATAAATTACTATGCAATTGTTTATTATTTAAATTAATTATTTATATCATTAAATAATAAACAATAAAAAAGTATTTTGAAATCATTATACCAAACTTTAAAAAAAAAAATTATTATTTGTTATATTTTTTTTTTACATTTTTGGATTTTATGTATCTTGAAATGTAAAACCACAAATTTTGAGGGAGGGGTTAAATTTTGATTTTTTTCATCAATCAGAAAGATTGACCAAGAAAAAAATATTGTTAATAAGGTTAATAAAAAAGGAAAAACAATTTCTGTGGAATAGTTTTGTATTGAGATTATGTGTTTTATATAAGAAATGGGAAATTAGCCTGCAAAAAAAACAATAATTGAATTATGACATCAATGATTACGGTATGTTCAGGAACATGAGTATTGTGTGAGAAGGTAATATAGCAATAAAATGAAAACAATTTTTTGAGGTTGTCTCCTTGAAAATGGCCTAAGGGCCGAAATGTTGGAAGTTTTTTAAATAAAAAGTATAGAGTAAAAGTGGATCATTATAATAATAATATGAACCACTCTCAAACAATCAATATATTAAATCGATAATCTATTTTTAGGCATTGGCACAAATATGTCTAATAAAAATAGTTTTTGTTATTTCTGAATCTATCAATACAGGAAGATATCAGCATTTGAAAATTAATATAATTTTTTACTGAACATATGACCAAAGCAATATAATACCAATTAAAAACTTGTCTAATGGTAAACAACATTATTATGTAATAACAGTTATATTGTTTATAGAAAAACGGGATTTCCTTAATATTGGCTTAGAGATTATTTAATTTTGTTAACATTTTAAACTTTATTTTCATATTTTGTGACTAATTGCAATGACTTTTAAAACTTCAAAGCAATCAAAATTCATTAATGGGTGTAATGTGTAAATTATATGTCTGATCTATATTCAATGTGAGTGTGTCATTGGAAAAAAATATGAACTAATGCACTCCTTTTGTTCTACTACCGAGACTATATTTTACCTCCTAAATAGATTTGTTAGTTGTCAAAATAAAAAATTGAAATATACCATTTTTTCACTCTCTCACCATATCTGACCCCCTGTGTAAGGCAATTCAAGAATTCATTTTCGATTTAAAATTTATTGTTTCAATTCACTTACTGATTTAGTCAGTTATTACATGAAAATTCCATTAAAAAATATGACACATTATTTATTGTAGTTGGTATAAAGAAACAAAATAAAAACTGTACGTCCAGATTTTTTTTCTTCACTCCCTCAATTTAACGTTTTTTTCATAAATTTTTTTAAACTACTCCAGGTAGTTTATTTAAGGTACTCCAGTGCATTGTATTAGTGAAGTTACTATGCCACTAAGTATGTATGAATTTTTGCAGCTCAAAATTGTGACTTTTTATTATTAAAATTTTAGGAAATAAAATCTGCTCACCTTCACATAATGACCCATTTATAATTTTTTTTTATATTATTAGAAATCATTTTTAATTTACATTTTCGAAGCTTATTGAATTTAAATCTACACATCAATAAATATTCATACCTAACCTCTGGTGAAAATAAACTTAGTTGAAACATTATCAACTTTTTCAAAATGTCTTTTTAACTTAGAAGGAATGCTCAATAGGCTATTATAAGAAACTTTTTTGTATCAAGTATATTTATTTCACCACAATATATATCCCCAGTGTCGTTAATCTGTATTCCCAAGAAATGTAGCAAATTATCTATTTGAATAAATGAAATTATTGCAGAGATTGTCTCGCTCCATGCCTCAGCTGGTGGCCAGTAAAACTTCTCATTTTATTGGCCTTCGCAGCATACTTGGGTGGTGCTTGTTATGGACTGACTACTCTTCAGGAAGGTTTGCAAAGACGGAAGCTTTCCAAAGCAGACTCATATTCTATTATATTTTATGACAGAGAAGACTTCTACTTCAGGGAGTTCCCATACAGAATGCAGGTATGTCATTTGTAATCTATCATCTTAAGTACAACAATATTCTTAGAAGTTAAAATTAAATTCTCTTATATCATTTCATGAACATGATAATTCATATTCATTATTCTGATTCTGTTTGTATCTAATTTCAGGTTGTGGTAGCGGGAGATTTGAAATATTCAGATCCTAATACTCAGGAGGCACTCGAAAATCTGACGAGAACCTTTGAAGCATCGCCTTACATATCTAATTCATTATACACAGAATCATGGGTCCGCTCTTTCGTTAGTTACGTTAAAAGGAATCAGGACTACCTCAATGTGTCAATTGACACCGAAGAAGACTTTATTAAGAACCTAAAAGACGTGAGTACAAAACAAAATTGTTTTAAAATATTAATATCTTCGTGTAGTAACATTCAGATTGTAAATTTAATTTAATTTTGATACTAATCTCACTGTTCATGTTCACTTATGAGTTTGAGCAATAGCATGCAAATATTTTCAAGGATTGTAAAATATTTTATTTCAATTATACTGTATCGATAAGATACTGATGGGTAATAAATTTTGCGAACCATTTAAGAAGTGAAAAAATTAATATTTATATCCCAAAACCCCCCCCCCAAAAAAAAACCCATTGTTGTATATGAAATAAATTGTTACAATTAGACAAGGAAGATTGTGTCATTCACCAAATTCATATTAATATTTAGTAGTAGTTCATTATACTATTGTAATAATCTGCAGGGAATCAGAAGTATGATGATGCACTTCATTTAATTACACTTTATTTCATCTGTGTGGATAAACAATTTGTACATTTATTTATTTTTACTAAAGACCACTTTCTGTTTTTATTTCTACTAGTTAATTATGGTAAATTAAAAATAATCTGATAAGAAAACTTTTCTGAATCAAAATTTATAGGCATATTTAGGTTGTAAAATGATAAATATTTTTATTTATATATAAGGCTTTAGATCATTGAATATAAAATTTGTTTTCCTCATCTTAATCATAAAAGCATCAAATTATATATATAAATAATTGACCTTATAATTTCAAATATAATGAATATAGTCAGGGTTCCGGTCAAAAAGAACAAAAAAATAGCTTGGGGGACTTCTCCCTCAAGTTCGCAAGCTATCAATTCCATCATTTCAAGTCCCCCAAGCTATCAATACCATCATTTCAAGTTCCCCAAGCTATCAATACCATCATTTCAAATCCCCCAAGCTATCAATTCCATCATTTCAAGTCCCCCAAGCTACCAATCCCATCATTTCAAATCCCCCAAGCTATCAATTCCATCATTTCAAGTCCCCCAAGCTACCAATCCCATCATTTCAAATCCCCCAAGCTATCAATTCCATCATTTCAAGTTCCCCAAGCTACCAATCCCATCATTTCAAGTCCCCCAAGCTATCAATTCCATCATTTCAAGTTCCCCAAGCTATCAATTCCATCATTTCAAGTTCCCCAAGCTATCAATTCCATCATTTCAAGTTCCCCAAGCTATCAATTCCATCATTTCAAGTCCCCCAAGCTATCAATTCCATCATTTCAAGTCCCCCAAGCTACCAATCCCATCATTTCAAATCCCCCAAGCTATCAACTTGAACAGCCCTGATAAAGCTCAACAAAGTGGGGCGAACGTAGGAAAATAAATAGTTGTTAACTATTTTGTTCTTTTTGACCACAACCCTCACCATCTTCTACATTTATAAAAGAATCAAATATAAAATATAAATTTCAAAAATGACCTTTTCTCAAAACACAAATTAAGCTCCAATAACCTTTTCCAGGCATTGTCTCAGTTATTTGTAATCAAATCATGTCTTGTAAAACTTTTATAATTGTCAGAAACCACTATTCATTTTTTTAGGGATCAAGGACTATGTATATAATTTTTTTTTTTAATTTTGAACTGATTTAACACTTGTCTTATGTATATTTTTTATTATTATTTACAGTTATGGCTATTTAAGCCTAATGCTTTTTCCCTGGATGTAAAATTTTCTGATGATGGGTCTAAAATTGTCGCTTCAAGAATGATGATTCAGGCTGTGAACATTAGTGATGGCAACATGGAAAAAGATATGGTGAGAGATCTAAGGAGGATAGCGAGAGAATCGTCACTAAATGTTACCGTCTTCCATCCATATTTTGTATTTTTTGATCAGGTAAAATAACAAACTTTATAAAAATATTAAAATATGAAATTATATTATATTAAAATTCTAGAATTAGGGGGGGCAGTCATGTATATTTGTGTTTGTTTTTAATTATTATTGAGCTCTTTGAATTTATCCTCAGTTTGAAATTCAAAAAGTAACTTTGCTTACTCTTCAATACTACTAATGCCAGATGTGATATTCCTAGGGTTGCAACTCTAATGCCAAAACCTTTGAATTACTTACGTTTTACACTGTAGTTAGGAGGTTTCTAAATTAAGGTCATGATATACCTACTGACCTAAGAGACTTGGGGTTGGTTTTGTAGTTGCTTACAACATCAAGGGCCTGATTCGTTCTTTACTCACAGGAGCCCTTAATAATAATAATAATACTTTATTTATTCTGGGACGAGTCCCTTTAGAATAATACAGATAAATCAACATATGAGGGCTGAGGAGCCTCAGAGATACTTAAACAAAAAATACAAAGAAATATAAACAGTCATAATAAAAAAAATAATTATAGGTTACTTTCTCACTTTTATCAGTTGAACAATAAAAAAAAAAAAAAAAAAAAAAAAAAAAAAAAAAAAAAGAAAAAAAAAAAAAAAATTAATAAATAAAAAAGAGAAAAGAAAACGATGTAAAAATAATTAAAAATGATATAATAGTTTACATACATATTTACAATTATATTAATTTACAATTTTATGGGGTCTGAATGGATAGGAAATGACTGAACAGGCGAGATTTAAAGGTCGGGAGGGTATTGGAGTGACGGATGTTGGAAGGGATGGAATTCCATAAGGATGAGGCTCGCATAATGAACGATCTATCGAAAGCAGCGGTTCGGTGGGCCCTTGTGTATAAATCTGAAGACCGGGAACGTATAGAGGATTTGAACTGAAGGAGCTCAGAGATGTATGATGGACGGCGGGAATGGATGACTTGGAAGATGGAAGCCAGGAAATACTTACGACAGTAGGAAGGATAAAGCCACTTCAACTCTGCATAAAAACGATAAACAGAGGCGTCCCTTGGGATCCCGAAGATGTATCATACACAGAAATTAATCAAACGTTTTAATTTCACATCCAGATCCCCAAAGACACCCCCATATACTGTACAGCAATAGTCAAAGTGGAGAAATATTAGAGAAGTGACCAGAAGCCTACAAGTTTCAAATGTTAATAGGTGGTGGAGGTAATTTAAACGTTTTAAAGTTGAAAAGGTACAGCAGGAGATATTGGATACATTGTTTTTCCAGGAAAGTGTTTGATCAAAGGTTATTCCCAGATTTTTGATAGTGAGCTGAAAGAGTTTTTATTAAAATAGTGAAGAAAAAGGGGACTAAAATTGAAAAACATTTGTTAAGCAATGTTTAATAATCATATATTTTTAAACCCAATTTCGTTTTCTGAAGGGGCAAATGAGGTTAATGGGTTAATCACATGATATAAAAATATAATATGAGATTAAGAAAAGGGAAATTCGGTCTCTTATACTGGGATATATAGCATTTCTGGATTGATGCTTCACTGACCCACTGAAATGCAGTTGCCTTCTACCTTCAGCTAAGCTTGTCCAAGCATTTTGTTAGACTGAAATAGTGAAAACTATTTCTCTTCCAGAAATAAATAATTAATAAATATAAATAATTAGTTGTAATCCTACAACTCAAGTTCCAAAGGGTTTTTTGTTAAAACTCTCTGTCTCTTCTGCTGAGACTGGGCACATGATGATATGTGTGGTACAGTAGATAATTCCAGACAGCTGTACTATCACCGGCACCTTCAATGTTTCACAATGTAACATTACATCTAAGGGAGGTATTAAAAAATGAGACTCCTACTCCAGAATTTATAAAAAACAAAAAAACATGGAAAAATTGAAATAGTGTAAATCCGACAGTAGTAGTCCCAAAATAACTAATTTTTCTATGATTTAAAAATTAATAAAAAAAAAAAAATTTTTTTTATTGAAAAGATAAGATTAGTTTCAAATAAATTATTATAAATAAATACAGAAGAGAGAGAAAGAAATACTTTATTTATTCATGCTGCCCATTATATTTCTTTTACAATTAATACCAGTCTACAAACTAACTACAAGTTTTTCGATTTATGCCTTTCCCTTCTATTTCACAACCCCTATTTCATTTGATCAACAAATT
Source organism: Halyomorpha halys (assembly GCF_000696795.3). NCBI lineage: Eukaryota > Metazoa > Arthropoda > Insecta > Hemiptera > Pentatomidae > Halyomorpha > Halyomorpha halys. The sequence continues at coordinate 8,451 of NW_027104828.1, read as the reverse complement.
TCCCTATATAACAAATATTAAAATATTTAAAATAATAAAAATTTTTTTATACATTTTATAAATTACTTTAGTCAACTAATCATGATGTATAATTATCTGTTTCAGTTTGAACTGGTCAAGCCTACATCAATTCAGTCAATGATTGTTGGAGCCTGCATAATGATGATCATCTCATTCATTTTTATTCCAAACATTCTCTGTTCGCTGTGGGTTGCCTTCTGTATCATTTCAATAGAACTTGGTGTGGCAGGATACATGGCTCTTTGGGATGTCAATTTAGACTCTATATCAATGATCAACCTCATCATGTGTATCGGTTTCTCAGTAGACTTCACGGCCCACATATGCTATGCTTACATGTCTTCAAAAGCAGAAACACCCAAAGAAAAAATTAAGGAATCTCTTTATGCGCTAGGTTTGCCTATATTCCAAGGAGCAGCTTCTACTATACTTGGAGTCATCGCATTAGTACTAGCTCAGAGCTACATATTTTTAGTCTTCTTCAAGATGATATTTTTGGTGATACTTTTTGGTGCTCTGCATGGAATGTTCCTCCTTCCTGTATTGCTCTCTCTTTTTGGACCAGGCAGCTGTAGGAAAAAAGGACAGATACAAGTGGAGAAATTCCCACACCCATATTCCATTCCACATCCTCAATTCAGAAAGCACCCATCATTCGAAGCTGATCTTAGGGGAAAATTTGTTGAGAAAGATCTAGGACTTGGCACTTCAGGAGAAGACTCGAGCGAATCCAGCTCCAGCAAGTCTGAAAGGAGACGAATTGAAGAAGAAGAACAGAGGCAAAGATATCTAGAAGGTTGGAGACGTTCACATGTCCGATCCCATTCGTACCACAATGGTGGCTACCTGAGTGATGAAGAGATGAGAGCCTGGTCCAACAGGGGTTCATATCCCAATGCCAATCGCTATGCGTGATGCTACTCTTCACCACTTTAAACTTGTATATAATTAAAACTTAGAATGAACCAATTCATTGTAAACAACGTTTACTTCGAAATGATGGTTAAGGTATTGACTGTTTAAACTAAATAGTAATTCAAAGAATATAATTATATTGGAAGAAGATAGTTGACCATATGAAGTAGATTGTAGGAAGATAGTTCGGGTGTGGATCAATAAAGGTACAAATAGTAGAAGAGAACTATTTATTGTTAATCAATGTTTTGCCCCACTTTGCAGAGCTTCATTAGGGCTAAATGAAAATACATAAAATAAATAATAAGCTTAAGTTAAGGAAGTATAAATGTAATTGCCACATTTACTTCACCTATCTGTCCACCTTTTACACTCTTTACCATATCTACAACCATCTCTAGCGAGTATTTTCCGACAATTTATTACTCCAGTTCTGTATTTATAATTCTATCACACCTGGCTGTATTTATTATTAATTAGTTTACCATCCACTTATTCTTCTACTTCCTTAACTTAAGCTTATAACTATTTCTTTCATATTTTCAAAAAATAGAAAACTTTTTACATATTTTATATTTTATACATACATATTTTCTTTGTATATTTAATTTAATGTTGTGTTGCTTCTCACAATGTTTGTATCTTGTTTTCATTAAGCCCTGTAAAGTGGGACAAAACGTTGGTTAACATTAAATGGTTTTTCCTATATTTTGTAATTTTATTGACCATCACCCAGACTATCTTCCAACAATGTATAATAATATATTTTAGTTTCCAAATTTTGAAAGCTGCTTATAATTAATTAAAAGATACATCTTGCACTGAAGTACCCTATTAGGTTTACAGTGAAGTAAACACTTTAGAATACTTGTAGGTCGTGAGACAATATTGTAATGTATTTGTTAATCTCAATTGGATTAAAAGTCCATAAGGCATACTTTAAATTGTTGAAAGATACTGTCTTGTGCTAACTTAATATTATATTGCTCATGCAGTTTGTAAATATATATATTTTTTTCCAAGACACTCCAAAGAAATTTTTATGTATATTCTATATAACAAACAACAACTAAAAACTTTGTGTATAAATGTGTGACTGCGTGTGTATATGATGAATCGTGTTAATTATAATTTGTATAGTTTAATTCCTGTTTCTTAATGCGTTGTTAGTATTTTAAAGAGAGTGCTACGCATCTTATCTGTATATAGATACTACATAGCAGTCATTTTCATATTAATATATTATACTTACATTTACATATATATTAGTTTGGATACATATACATGTATATATAGTATTACTATTATATTTGCAAACTAATTAATGTAATGATTACCATGAACTTAAGTCATAGTGAGCATTAAAATAATTTATTTCTACTTCCGAATTGCTCAATCACAGATCTTTTATTTTATATTTTGTATTTATATGACAATGTTATGGGTAAACTGTGATTATAATTGTCCTGTATTTTTTATTATAAGATAATTATTAATTTATTAGAAGTTTCGATTATTTAACTTAATTAGTCATCAAAAGTCCTGAATCTTATTTTATGTTCTGTTAATATAATTAAAAGATACAATAATATCAACAAAGTTGTAATAACTTCATTTATTTTTTTTTTCCGAATAACTGATTACAAACCGTGTTTAATCATAAAAACACTTTATAACTAAGTTTAGATAATATACTTATTTTAATATTGTGCAATCAATGTATACAGTAAAATAGATAATAAATGGAAATTTTCAAATACTATGAAATAAGAAAATTATTTTATGTGCTACAATCTTTAAAGATTGTTTTCTTTTATTTATCTGTTTATCTATAACAGTTAATGTATTATCAAAATTAACATTTAATAATCGCCAGCCAGAATTTCAAAACAGTTAGATAATCAACCCAGCAAAGTTTTGGTTTTCAGAATAATTAATTTCATAAGCATAGGTAAATATGTTAGAATATCTTGCTTATTATTCATATGATGTAACTTATTTTTAAAAGTCTGTATATTTTTTAGTTTTCAAATAAACAATTTTATTTCTATAAGAAGTTTTTGAGTGTATTATTTTTTCCTTCAATTTCCAAAATTCATCAGCAATGCATCGATGCTGGCCGCTTATGTTAGAAAAATTTCTGTGTTACTTTACAAATTAAGCCAGCATATGGCCAACAGTAAATCTTGCCAAAGGATCTTCTAGGTGTTATATAATAAAAATAAAATACAACTTTCGGAAACAAATGTTTCACGTTATAATGTGAGAAAGGGCAAACAACTGAAAAGACAGGAAACTGTATTCCGATTATTACAGCACTTACTAGACAAACGGCCTAAACTTCCAATTCATTACAAAAGGCTGATCTACATGACAATAATAAGGCCTGTCTGGACATATGGAAGTTGAGTTTTGGGGCTCCTCTAAACATTTGAATTCTTCTCGTATCCAACCCTTACAATCCAAAATCTTTTTTAAAATCCTCAATACTCCTTACTTTGTCACAAATAAAATCATCCATAAAGACCTTAATGTACCATCCACCAACCAATCTATCCTGAACCAGATATCAATCCTTCCATTATAAACTCCCAAACCCACTAGTTTCTAACCTTGCTTCCTCCTCTCTTCCTGACAATCCTCTGAGGTGCCTGAAAAGACCTAATGTAAAAATGTTATTAGAGTGCTACCAATGGGTAATTTCTCTACATGTAATATCATGTCATTATGATCTTACATCAAATTTACTGGATGTATTATTATGTAAAGTTGTAAATTTTAATAAAGATATATAAAAAAAGTGTGAGAAAATGTAGAAATAATTATCAGATTGATCAATTTATTTATATAAATCACATTCTATTGCATTTTTAAAAATAAAATCAATGATGCACAACTAAAATTTCCTATTACTTAGCCAATTATGTAATATTAACTTTCTTAATTTATAATTTACTTGTACGTCATCCATCACAACCTCAATGTTCCAAGTGTTGCCTATTGGCTAGAGCCAGATACCAATCCTTCCTTGATAAACTTTCCAGCCACTCAAACCCAATTATTTCTTACCTGGTTTCTCTTTCATTGCCTAATGATCATCCGAGACATCTAAAAAAAAGATGGCCTCGAGATATTCTACCCTAGAAATGTTATTGGAGTTCTATCAATGGGTAGATTCCCCACAAGTTTATATCATACCATTATATAACTCAAATCACATTATAATTACATATAAATATTTATTATAACAAAAGGACCAAAAGTTCTAATATTATAACAGCGAACATATTGAATGCTACTAATAACTGATAAAAATATCTTGTGAAACTGAAATAAACTAATAAAAACATATTTAATAAATAACTTCAAGTCAAACGATGTTGAACATTTGGATAAAATAAAATTTGTTTAATTATTTTATTTGTTGGAAGCTAAATGGAAGAACATTCAATGCTTTAAATATATGATTAAAAGAAAAATTTAGTAATTTTTTATTTCTATAATAACAATTTCTGCATACACAAGTCATTTCAGCAAGGTAATTATTATGTTATCCACCTTGTGTTATTTCTATTTAGTTTAATTATATTATATCTTAAAAACTAGCCTCATATAATCAACAAAAATCGATAATAATGAATACATCATATTTTTTATATTAGTTAAATTTTATTAATAGGTATTTATTGATAACAGGTCTTAAGGGGGATTAATAGATAACACCCAATCTTCTGCAAACTCAAAAGCTTCTAATAATTTCCATAGATTTTAGTCTTAATTATTATTTTATATTTGTTTTATGTTAAAGTAACAAGATTTATTTCAAATTATGTAAGGTTTTGTAAAATATTTTGAAACTGAAAGTTATTTGAATTTTACCTTAAAGCTGTTATATTGGAGATGAGTTTTTTTTTTTTTAAAGGCATGAAAATAATTTGTTTTTTTATTTTGGTCCAACACAGTGAAGATGTTAAACTTTTTTATACATAATTTAACCAAAGTTTCAACACGAAACAAAAACTGGATGCCTTAAACAGACCACTTTCGTAAATAACCGACTTCAATAAAGCCAAAACAAATTTTATTGGAATAATTCATGTGTTATAGAGGAGATTGAATAATTCAAACAGCTTTAGATTAATATTATGACATAGTTCTAAATAGAGTGTTCAATCTGGCTACAAAGAACACAAAGTGTAGTCCTACCGCTCAGAGAAAATAATTGAGTTACTTCACCCCAATTTTTAATTACTTTAATGAAAACTATATATAGTTAAGAGTACAAAATGATGACACTGTCAACTATAGTGGGGGGGAGAAGAGAGAAAAATATTGGCTCTTTCAAAATATTTATTTTTTAGAGTGAACACATCTTTAAAGCTAACTATAATACTATAAAACTTAATGAAATATGATTTAAAGAAGAATACATTTGCTATACTATGAGCCCTAATAGAACTGCTTAGTCCAAAAGTTCCTGCGATAAGTTTTACAAAAAGCATATTTTTTTTTTCAAAATAACAAAAAAATATTTTATGAATTAATTTTGGCAAATATCATGTAAACTACTATTCCAACGAACAGTGTATAGAAGTCTATTAACCCTCAATTGAGAAGTAACAGCAGCATTCGCCAAAATAAATTAACAAAATGTTGATTTCTAGTTTTTTGGCAAAAAAAAAAACTTTAGGCTTATGATAAACTATTTCTCAGGAATTATTGGGCGTACAGATGCCTATTAGCACTCAAATTAAAACTAGTTGAAAACACTGTTGAGGTAATTGTGTAAGATTTTACTCCAATTTATTAGTTAGATACTCTTGACCAGAAGGCCTGGACAATGTGTGTTCAATATAGGTAAGGTAGTTAGATTAGGAGGTGAATAGGTAAGATGAGACTTAAGGGGCCACAACCTAAATTCTCTAAGGATGGTAACCTACAGAGTATACCAGCCACCAGGGATAGCAGGAAGGTAATTTCCTTTTACACGGGGTGCTATTCTAGTAGTTAAGTTAGGCCTGAGGATTTCGTAAGAATAAAAGATAGTGCAAGCAGAAGAAGCTCCAGAGAAGGCAGAGATATACAAAACAACGTACTCACCGTAGATATATATTACTAGAAAGAACTGATCAATTGTCTCTGTAGTGATCCCCTGCCAACTGAGAAAGATGATCGTGAAGCGGGAATTATTTAATGCGTAAATATGCGGGAATGATTCAATGCTTTATCTTTTAGGAAAAAAAAAACTTGTAAGACTATAAAGTAAAAATTACCAAGTGTACATGTAAATATTACTAAAACCTAGAAGGAAATAACTCATCACACAAATACTTATCTGTACTAAAATGTATAGATTATTGACATTGAAAAAAATGTCATGTGGTTAAATACAAAAAATAGGTTAAGTTAAAAGGTTTTATTATTCATATCCATAGTTATTACATGATATAGACTTATTTTAACTACCTCGTAAATGATAATATTTAAATTATATCTAAAGATAAATGAATAAACGAAAAGAGATCGAGTTATAAAGTTGAAAACCGTAGAAAACAAGAATAAGCACAGAAAATGGCTAGAATGAATATTAATTTTAGGAGATTCTCCAGAAGTGCAATAAGGTAATTGACATTTCATGTATCAGATTAGACACGAATACATAACAGGAGGATAGAAATCCTACATACATTTAAAGAACCATTGCCGGTTTCTTGCAGTGTTAATTATTTCAACAACTAAGAATGATTAAAGACGTCATAAGAGCATTGACACAATTACAAATAAATCATTTATTGTCAATGGCGTACTCATTTCCGGTTCTGAGGGGAGGTTAAGGAGCTTCTACACGTTTGCCAAATAATGGCAAATGCGCAAGTATGTGGATTGGCTGGTACTAGTTGGTCAAATTTGTGGCCGAAACATTGGGTATCGGTTTTTTAGCATAAAGCAAAGGGGGCTTGTTCTATATCCACACTTTTGTTTTAAATTTTGCATTGTTTTAAAACTGCCAATAGATGAATATTTTATTTATTCTCTCTGAATATCTGGGCTTTTAATTAATTAAAGAATTTCCTCAACCTTTGGATTCGATTATCAGTTTATGATAATGATAAAATTATAGAACGAAGGTTGAATTTATAGGTTATGTAGTACTGTTTTATGAATATTTATTTATCTATAACCTAAATTGCTGATATATACGTTTCCTTTCATTTCTCCTATCTTTATTTTCTTCCTTTTTATAATGTAAATAGAGTGAATCGAATGAAATAGCCGAAAGGAATCAAAAGAAAAAAAAACATGTAGATACCAACCTTTGTTTACCAAGCATTCGTACAAGTAGTGCAAGAGCCCAAGAGGAGAAAAAATGCAGTTATCTCACCCCAATTTTAGATTCTTTTAATGAAAGCTAGGTATAATTACTAGTCAAAATTGATGAGTGCCAAGTATAGGTAGGGGGAATAAAAAAAGGCGGCTGTTCCAAAGCGATAAAAAAAAAAAAAATTTTCATTCGGAGCTCTATATCTATATAAAAGTAGGAAAAACACGTAAAAACAAACAGAGAACGTCATTTAAAGAAGAGTAAATTTGCTGAAATTTGAGCTCTAATAGAGTTATTTACGTTAAATAATTTTCGAGATATAGCTTTTTAAAAACCAACATTTAATAAAAACGTTGTATGGAACGTACTTAAAAATCAGTAGTTAGTGAATATATTTTGAAAAATTCATTTCTCAAAAACCATTTGACGTACAGATGTCTCTTAGCACTCAAATTAAGGCTAGTTTAATGAGCTATAAAGTAGTTTATCATGTTTGTCTTTGTAGGATTAATAGTTTACATGAAATTTGCTAAAATAAATTGATTTATAGTTGTTCGGACAAATTTTCATTTGCCAAATTTATATTCATAAAAACTACTACCCCTACGAAGATAAGTGTCATAAGCTACTTTATAGTAAGTTATATTTCCTTCATGTTGAGTGCTGGCAGACATATGTGCGTCTTATGGATCTAGAGATATACTTTTAAAAGTCCAACATTTTATACGTACAACTAGAAATTAAAATTTTGTGAGTTTATTTTGTCAAATATCATAAAAACTACTACTCCTATAAAGATAAACTATTTTTTAGTAAATTTAACTAGCTTTAATTTGAGCGCTAGCATACATCTGTACGTCCAATGGTTTCTGAAATAAAGTTTTTCAAAAATCAAACTTATTGTCCGAACAACTATAAATCAATTTATTTTAGCAAATATCATGAAAACTACTATTCCTACGAAGGTAGAGATCATAAACTCTGTGAGATGGCAACACTGCGTGGGCAACACTGAGAAGGAGAGCGAGGGAAGGTTTTTTGGTGTTTGTCGAGAACAGTGTTAATAAAAGTGAGAGTGCGTATAATTAATTATCTTAGTTCGCTGAAAGTTATATTAGTTGTAATTTGACTTCTGAGTTGTGAGGGACTCTTTCTGTTAATATTGAGATTATTCTGTAACCATTAATGTAAGT
>NW_027104827.1:570341-575196 GCF_000696795.3 Halyomorpha halys | reverse complement strand
CAGCTGACTGAGGAGATCAGCTGATCGCATGTATATAAAGAGATGTACCGAACCCAATAAAGTTAGTATGTTACAGCAGTTCACACGTGTTTCATCTTATTCCTTCTTCTCTTTTTTGAGATTTGGCTTTCGCCGATACTTAACTGGTTCCGAAACCCGGGAACTTTAGATACCGGATTAATTTTCAGTATAAAAGAAAAAAAATTTTTTTCATTGTTTTCTTTGAATTATGACCAGTAACGGATTAGTGAGAAGAGCAGTTCTGAATCTAGAGAATATGAACCAAAACAACCAACCTCAAGCTGCACTCAACCAAACTCAAGCTGCAGTCAACCAAGCAGTTGACAACCCACCTCCGCAGGAGATTCAACCATTACCACAAGTCTCTTTAGCGCAATTTCATGCCACGACGCTAGAATGGATTAAGGTCCTTTCGGAGATGTACCGAACCCAATAAAGTTAGTTTGTTACAGCAGTTCACACGTGTTACATCTTATTCCTTCTTCTCTTTTTTGACATTTGGCTTTCGCCGATACTTAACTTATATATATATATGTATATATTCCTGTATTTATATATTATATATTTCTGTTTAGGCTACCTGTTAACGTTTTCTTGTCACAATAATTATTAAATGAATATATTTTAATTTTTGAGCGTTCAAGAGGCGGGATATAGACTGGATTAGGAGAAGGAAGATGGCCCAAGAACAAGACATCTGGTCCTGACTCTATAAATCATAACCCACATTGCGCAAGCAGTAATGGGGTTAAAACGATTATGATATTTTAATTTCATTTACAGAACAGAATCACCGCCTCAGAAATTAAATACTTCAGAAAAGTAGCCGGCCGAACACAAAGGGAACACTTCAGGGATACCAGAATAGGAGAGGAGTGGGTGAAATCACTAACTAAAACTCTTGAGAAGAGGCAGTTAAAGTGATTCGGACAAATATGCCGAATGGATGAAGACCGTGGATCATGCAAATTCTCAAAGACCAACTGGCAGAAGACCAAGAGGAAGGCCAAGGATGTCGTGGCTGGATAATGTGGCTAGATAAGGAGAGAAAAGATGAAAGCTATTGAAGTTTAAGTACTTTGTTTGTAAGTAAGTATTTTTTTTTTCGTAGTAACAAGCAAGGAGCTCGTATGCATTTAACATTTAACATGACTTTAAATAGGGCACTCACAATCCTCTGTCAACCGTAAGGCTCATTAAAAAATCAGTGCAAGAAAGGATTAAAAAATCTGTTCTGAAACTAGCGAGGAATAATTTAAAATTGAAGTGGGAGAGCAAGTGAATATTGTGCGCTGCAAGTGCCACATAATATTGCTATTTCAATTTCGTCTCGAATAATCTTTGCCCAAAAAATATGAAAAAATTTTTAACTAGAAATAAACACATACACCGAAATATATTCCAATGTGACTTACAAAAGGTTATTATAAAAGTATTCTGAGAAATGTATTTTCCATCATGTTCATTAGCTTTTCTGTAAATTTCTTTACTTATTACAATAAGTCCAATATCGCTAGGTCCACTTCATATCGACCCTGACAGAATTTTTTCGTGGCTGAACAAAAGCTATTTTCGATCGGGTATTGTTATCTCATTGGAGTGATTATGAAACTTTTCCTTTCACATGACATTTACCTTTCCGATCGCGTGGAGGTACTGTCCATTGCTCTTGGCATGCTTTACTTCTAATTAGTTCGTTCCATTTTGCAATTATTGCTAGCTACGAGGAAATTATCAATGAGGGCTGGAAAATGCAATATCCAGTTGTCTAATCCACAAACGGAATATTACTATATAGAATAATGGATCCGAAATGGGAATGAATGTTAAAATTAGTATCAATATTAATACCATAAGCCTTCTATGAATGTATCTAAAACAATACACACAATTTACATATAATGACATATAACTAAATAGACCATTAAATTATAATGGTGCAGTCAGTGGAGAGAAAAACACGAATAAGTAAAATTTACTCAATTGGTGTCAATAGTGGGGACCACACCAAAAAAAAAAAACTTTTTTTTAAATCTTTTTTTTTGTTGACAAATTGAAACTTTAGGCTAAATACATATACGTTCAAAATTTTTTAAATTTTGTTTTATATCGTACATACAGTTCATTTTATTTAAGTTTATAGGGTATTTACTACCAACTGAACCTTATTTATCTCTTATTTATTACAGCAGTATAAACAAATATATATATATATATTTTTTTTTTTTGTTCCGACTTGAAATTCATGCACTAATCTAATAACTTCTTTATTATAAAATAAATCAAATAATCTTTTTTTTCATAACATTTTTATATTTCTTGTTAAATGTACCAACTATCTTTTTTAAATGTACTTTTAATGCCACAGGAAAAGAACAGAAAACAAATTAATTTGTTGAGCATTTTATTATACTCTATAATTGAAAAGTTGTATTGTTATTATTGACAGGCTGAATTCAGAAACGATGATAGCCAAATGTGGAAAAAAAAAATGAATGTCCTAGGCCAATCTGAGAGAGGGTTGTAGAATCATAACCGGGTTTTGTCATTATCACCTGAATTTCAATGTTTGCATATAATTTGCAATGTATTGGGCCTTCATTAAGAATATTAAAAAAAAAATTGTAAATAATAAAATGCATATCAAGACAATAAAACAGTAATATATGAAGATAACAAATATAATAAAGATATAGGAATAAAACAAATCATCATGAAGAATCAAACTTAAATATAAGAGAATAATGGAGTATAATAGTCATAATGCGATATTATAAGGATAACAAAATAAAGAAATAAAAATATAAAAGCTAAATAAACCTAAGTAACTAGTAGTAGAAGAGAAAATGAACAAAATGTAACAAGGAGAAAATAAGGAGATAAATATAAAAACAATATGATGATAAGGATAGCAATATAAAAGTAAGGTAAAGGACTGTTTACAGGAAATTTAGTATGGAGAGGATACAGAATATTTATATTGGTTGATGCTTTAAGGAGATATTTAGTTTTGCCAATATTAGAGAAATTACAGTTAGGAGTAGAACAAGAAGTTTCTTATATAACATAGGAACTGTGAGAGACAACATCTTTTATGTGTGAGTAAATTTGGGAAAGTTTCTTCCGAGATTCGATCTTCTTCGAGATGGTTGTTATCAGAAAATGAGGGAATCTGAGGTAACGATCTATACAAGGGGATATAGAGAGTGATTGTGGAGAATTAAGGAAATCTTGGGGACACTTTTTATGATTGTTGTTTGTTAAATAAATCTCGGCAAAATGGATTAAATCTTCAAAGTGGGTAAAAGATTGATTCGTGAGAAAATCAGGTAATCGGAAATGATGTTGTAACAAGAGTAAGGAGAATGAAAGGGACGGTCAGAATAGAAATTTGTTAAACATTATTCTAGAACTTTTTACTATAGAGGTGATGGGGTAGATACTTTACACTAATTTTTCTATAATTTAAAATAAATTAAAAATAACTAATTTTTTCAATAATATAAGTGACGAATAGAAATTTTCCTTGATGTACTACTCTGTACGAATCGCAAGTATAAGACGGAATAAGAACTAACTTTTTGTGACTCGCATGAACATAATCTGTTTCGTAGAATAATTAATAGTAATAATAATAATTGCACAGATAGTTAAACTATAAAAACAATGTCCTGTTCCCAATCTGATATTTTAGCCTAACTGAGATTGAAAAATCCCGTTATATCTGAAGCGAACACTTATTAGAACCTCTTGGTCTGGATGGGATATTATCTAAAACGGGAGTAATTGCGTATTGGAAAAGACTCCATCAGTGCTACTAATAAATGCTGATTCAACGCTTATCCAAGGATAGAATCGATACCATATGTATAATCTATAGATCGGAATGGTAACATCGATTAGTTATTAGAAGAGTTAATGAGCGGGCCGTTGTAAGGACTACCACCCCGATTACTCAACAGCTTTTATGATTCCTCTAACGGCTCAGGATTGGGACCACACAGCACTAGCACCCTCAACCTCCCTATTCTGTTTAATCAATGAAGCGATCCCAAGAAGTAACTCAACTATCCAATGTGTTAATTAAATGCGGGGAGGTGTATTTTCAATTGAAGGGGCTTCATTGCAGTCCCTGATTGCGTATCCTATCGATCTGGATAACGAGTTCAAGTACGCAGGAAGACTAAAACACTCCGCTATTCCAAGGGCAAGGGTAACGCCGTGCCATTAATAATAAATATCTTAATGAGACAACCAAAAAGACTCTTTCAAAGGTTAAAAAATTTACTTATGTAATAAAATATTTCGTGGTATATATTCATATGATATGAAGGAAGAGTAAATTCTCCTTATCACCATTATTTTTATTCATTTATTTCTTTTTAATTGATGGTATAATATTACATTATTCAGCCAATTATGATATTCATGGTTTATATAAGCGGTATATAGTTCAGGAGTTTTGAGCTCTCTCGAATGTTAATTATAATGAATACAATTTTTTTTTATTTCTGAATTGAAATTTTTCCTAGTCAACTAGATGTTACAAATAAATATGGAAGGAATATGGTAAAACCCATAGGTCACTATACCAATGGCATTTGCTGTATTTTAATTGTAAATTCAAATGTTTGGAAGTTCACAAAACAGTTTTATCGCTTGTTTTTTCCTGGTGCTTGTTAGGTAGGTTTAGTTTATATTATTAGTAAAGTTTTAATGATACCATCCATTACCAATTGAATGGTTATTCTCAGTGTTTTTTATCATTAGAGTATTGATGTATATATATACGTTACATACCTCGGGATTAAGCTAGAAACACATCTATCTTTCA
>NW_027104827.1:568320-569801 GCF_000696795.3 Halyomorpha halys | reverse complement strand
TATTTGTTAATTCAAAAATGTAGGGGTAATAAATGAAATCAAGACCACTGCCCTAATCTTACTACTATTAAGTCGGAGGATTATATAAAGAGCCAGAGTCAAATACACAATAAAATAGAAACAAATAATAAAGCACTCACTACTTCACTGTTTCTTTTCTGTTTTAGAGGGATCGGAAAAAAAAAAAAGTCAGCTGTTATTTCGATGTCAGCTGACTAAGAAGATCAGCTGATCGAACGTATATAAAGAAATGCACTGAACCCAAAAAAGCCAGTATGTTAGTGGATAATAAATAATAAATTTATAAATAGTTTTAAATGATAGTGTCAAAGAAGCAATTGGAGTTAAATTAGTGTGCTAATTTTCTTACATGCGCGCGTCATTTTACTTATATTTTACCTCATTTAACAAGTTATTATACATTACTTATGACTGAGTTAGTAGATCTTGAAAAATTTGTAAAATGAAGTCGGTGAGGACTACTCCACCCCAGTCACCACTACATGTGGAGTGCCTCAAGAACATAGGCATTCGAGTAAACCCGGCGAAGACTGACGTTATTGTAATGTCTTATCAAACTGGGAAGATGAGCAACCTACCAAAGACATTTACGGTGGATGATGAAGGGGCGTGTCAAGCTCCATTCATTACCTTGGGGGGGGGGGACACTGGACAGACACCTAACCTTTTCTAATCACGTCAGAGAAAGAATGAAGATTACTAAGCAGAAATAACATAGGCTGTACCTTACCACAGATGTCTCTCCGACTGAAGCTGCAAATATTTAAGGCTACTATTCGTCCGACGCTGCTCTATGGTGCAACTCTACTGCGACATCTCTTCGAAACAACACTACAAAAGCTCCAGAGCTACTAGAACACCATCCATCGGCGGATCGTCCGAGGCACTATACTGCAGAGTGTTAGGAACAGTGCCATCAATCAAAGCCGCTGTTCCTAAGCTCTTAGGCCGACGGCACATCAAGTTCTTTGATGGGCCTAAGGCCTGTGCAAACCCACTCTTTCGGGAGATTGCACCAAGACCTGGGAGGTGGTAAGGCACTGTTCCCTTGGTCGACGTGCTCGCCGAGGGAAGGGGTTTCGTCACTGTTTAAACCCAATTATTCATCTCTAGAAGAGTGATCCCTTCCCACTCGTGACAACGCAGACGGCGAGTAAGCGCTTCAGCATACAGCGAATTTCACTGCCCTTAAAATGCCCTTCAAGCAAAGAAAAGACATTTATGTTCGTTATGTATTATGTATTATTTTGTATACGTATGTTTTTGTTGAAATATTAAAAAATAATAGAAGGATGAGGAAAAAATAAATTAACTTTACACTCAAGAAATTTAATTTAATTTTAATATATAATTATATGGTGATAAGATATTTATACTATACACGTTATATTATTAAAATAAGGCGTTGAGTTGCTAATGTATATTAGTTTTAGTTCATGACTTGGGATAATTTTTGATAC
>NW_027104827.1:565908-568270 GCF_000696795.3 Halyomorpha halys | reverse complement strand
AGAAATGCACTGAACCCAAAAAAGCCAGTATGTTAGTGGATAATAAATAATAAATTTATAAATAGTTTTAAATGATAGTGTCAAAGAAGCAATTGGATTTAAATTAGTGTACTAATTTTCTTACATGCGCGCGTCATTTTACTTTATTTTTCTGTTTTAAAATGGAACCTCATTTAACAAGTTATTATACATTACTTATAACTGAGTTAGTAGATCTTGAAAAACTTGTAAAATGAAGTTAGAGTCGGTGAGGACTACTCCACCCCAGTCACCACTACATGTGGAGTGCTTCAAGAACATTCAAGAGCATTCGACTTAACTCGGCGAAGACTGACGCTATTGTAATGTCTTATGAAACTGGGAAGATGAGCAACCTACCGAAGACATTTACGGTGGATGATGAAGGGGCGTGTCAAGCTCCATTCTTTACCTTGGCGTGACACTGGATAGACACCTAACCTTTTCTAATCACGTCAGAGAAAGAATGAAGATTACTAAGCAGAAATAACATAGGCTGTACCTTACCACAGCTGTCTCAGACTAAAGCAGCAAATATATAAGGCTACTATTCGTCCGACGCTGCTCTATGGTGCACTTCTACTTCGACATCTCTTCGAAACAACACTACAAAAGCTCCAGAGCTTCTAGAACACCATCCATCGGCGGATCAGGAACAGTGGCATAAATCAAAACCGCTGTTCCGAAGCTCTTAGGCCGACGGCACATCAAGTTCTTTGACGGGCCTAAGGCCTGTGCAAACCCACTCTTTCGGGAGATTGCACCAAGACCTATGAGGTGGTAAGGCACTGTTCCCTTGGTCGATGTGCTCGCCGAGGGAAGGGGTTTGGTCACTGTCTAAACCCGATTATTCATCTCTAGAAGAGTGATCCCTTCCCACTCGTGACAACGCAGACGGCGAATAAGCGCCTCAACATACAGCGAATTTCACAACCTACCTTAAAATGACCTTCAGACAAAGAACAGACATTTATGTTCATTATGTATTATGTATTATTTTGTATACGTATGTTTTTGTTGAAATAATAAAAAATAATAGAAGGATGAGGAAAAAATAAATTAACTTTACACTCACGAAATTTAATTTAATTTTAATATAGAATTATATGGTGATACGATATTTATACTATACACGTTATATTATTAAAATAAGGCGTTGAGTTGCTAATGTATATTAGTTTTAGTTCATGACTTGGGATAATTTTTGATACGACTTTTTTTTTTAAGTGTTTGATATGATCTGGTCATTATGCTTTTTTACGATATTATTTTGGTAGATAAATATGTTTATACCTAGCTAAAATAAGTCTAAATATACTAATTTTGTGTTTATGCTATTTGTTAATTCAAAAATGTAGGGGTAATAAATGAAATCAAGACCACTGCCCTAATCTTACTACTATTAAGTCGGAGGATTATATAAAGAGCCAAAGTCAAATACACAATAAAATAGAAACAAATAATGGGAACTGAAATAACTTTTTCTCAATACGAATAAAATGGACGTTGGCCCTTCTTTCACCAATGTACGGATTTAATCATTAATTTAGCTTGATAATTACCCTAATGTTTTTCGCTACCATTTCTGAGGGTTTAAATAAAGTTATTTAAAAAACAATGTAAAGGCTGTTTTAAACATAAATTAAGCGGACTGAGAGTCATTAGCTAGAAAAACAAAACAATCCAACATAAAATATATTGTTAAAAATTATTAATTACATAATTTAAAAAACTAATTTTTTTTTCTTAAGCATGTCAACCACTGATGCATTTACCTTAATGTAGTTAATTAAACTAAAAAAATCAGCAATAGGATTAACAACAGTCATTTGAAAAATCAATTATTTTTATTTTATTTTCAAAAAAATAAAATAAAAACTTTATCACTACAATCTATCAAAACATTTTTCAAAAATTTTGTCGGACTTTACAGTTTATCGATGGTCTGGGGAGTATTCTCTGAGGTTTCCCCATTTTCTGAACATTTTTGGAAAATTACCTCTCTTAATAGCATTTACAACAGTTTTGGAATGTGATAACAACTTTGAGCTATTAATTTTGATGTTTTACCACAATTTACGTAGTTTAAAGTATGTTTTAAATTTATATTTTTTTAAGTTTTCGAAGTATTACGGGTAGTAAGGACGACGATGTCTTTGGATCACTGAATTTCCTTTAGCCTGAAAACAATGATATTTTAGAATTTATTTTTTTTTTATATTATTTCAATACCTCATGGTCTTAGTGACTAAGACTAAAGATACTATATTTATTTTGTACTTCTAAGAGCACAAAATATGCCAGAAATTTTGGTGTTAAAACCTTTACTACCTCATACGATAGA
>NW_027104827.1:564550-565858 GCF_000696795.3 Halyomorpha halys | reverse complement strand
GATGCATTTACCTTAATGTAGTTAATTAAACTAAAAAAATCAGCAATAGGATTAACAACAGTCATTTGAAAAATCAATTATTTTTATTTTATTTTCAAAAAAATAAAATAAAAACTTTATCACTACAATCTATCAAAACATTTTTCAAAAATTTTGTCGGACTTTACAGTTTATCGATGGTCTGGGGAGTATTCTCTGAGGTTTCCCCATTTTCTGAACATTTTTGGAAAATTACCTCTCTTAATAGCATTTACAACAGTTTTGGAATGTGATAACAACTTTGAGCTATTAATTTTGATGTTTTACCACAATTTACGTAGTTTAAAGTATGTTTTAAATTTATATTTTTTTAAGTTTTCGAAGTATTACGGGTAGTAAGGACGACGATGTCTTTGGATCACTGAATTTCCTTTAGCCTGAAAACAATGATATTTTAGAATTTATTTTTTTTTTATATTATTTCAATACCTCATGGTCTTAGTGACTAAGACTAAAGATACTATATTTATTTTGTACTTCTAAGAGCACAAAATATGCCAGAAATTTTGGTGTTAAAACCTTTACTACCTCATACGATAGACACGTTCGTCAAAGCACTAGAAATTTTTCGAGTTACTTGAAATCAGAAAAAATTGTGAAAATAAAGCAGTATTGTGTGAACGTAATAAAATTATTTAAATTCAAATATAGGAATAAATGTGTTTAAGATGTCTTTTGACTTTAATATTATGTCATTATTTTTTTTTCATCTATTACGGCGTGAAAGGATTCTATTTGTTCTACTACAAAAGCTGAAATTATATGTAACACTACACAATAAATGCACTTATGTAATATAGTACTAATGTAATACTATTCAATAAAAAAATACCATTCGAAACTTTAATCATTATTGATAATCAGTAGTGTCGTTGAAAATAGGTTTATCTAGTGAAAGGGACAATTACTTCTGACACGTTTCAGTGGTCCAGATTCATCATTTTCTTCATCAGATTCATCTATATCATACAAACCGATTTCTGAGAGTAATTATTGGGGACGGTGGTTTACGAAATATAACTCATAATTCAAAAATTTTCTTCAACATGAAGGGCTCACAATGTGTGTCATTTTATGAATTACTACTTTTGCTACCTCTCGAGAAACAAATTCATATCAATTAAAAGTTATTTTTGAAATACTAATGTTTTATTAGAAGAGATAAAATGTTTTGGACGAACAAGGGAAGATTTTTTAAAGATATCACAGAAGTGGAAATGAATGAGTTTTCTCTAAATAAGATAAACGTTAACTAAAACAAAAATTAAA
>NW_027104827.1:562990-563900 GCF_000696795.3 Halyomorpha halys | reverse complement strand
ATTTTTTAAAGATATCACAGAAGTGGAAATGAATGAGTTTTCTCTAAATAAGATAAACGTTAACTAAAACAAAAATTAAAGCAAACAGTTAAAAAAGTATGCATCTGAAAAAAAAAATGTTCAATCCTAAACAGTCATGGAGATGTCATAATAGCCTGACCTGATTCTGGAAGGGGACGTTAACGACTGATGAAACCACAGCGTTATAAACCGTACTAAGGAGCGTTATAAAACACATGTAACATTATACGAAAACATATATTGAAAAGAAAAATATTCTCTATTCTTTTAATTTATGTTGAAGAATATTGATATTTGTATTCCATATCCAAAATATATGGTATGCTAGTATAAGTATATAGTCTAATAAATTCGAGGAAGGTTTTTTTTTATTACAATACTTTAAACGATAAATTAATATATTATAATTATAACCTTAAGTTAAATTTACTATAGTGGGGGCAATGAATATCACATGCGCGAACATTATTTAATATTTTTCGTTAATCTGTTTTTTTTTTTTGGACTTTCTTTGTTGTCGTTTTTATTTGTCACTATATATAGATTTCAATGAGGCTATAATTGATAAACTGTATGAATTGCATAACCCTAATAGGAAAATTTAAAAAAAAAAAATCAAACTTAAAAGTTTAAGAAAAAAACACTATAAAAACTAAAAGTAATGGAAAATATAGTCATTAGTCATCGTGTCAAATGAAATTTTCATGTACAGGTCAAGTTAAATTAAAAAAAAAAAAAAACTGACTATTTTTTTCAAAAAATAAAAATAAAAACCTTTTGTCCAAAAAATATTAAAAGTTAGTGAAAATATACCATAAAATCAGTTGGTTTAGGACTCAATTAACTTTTAAGTGAAAAAAAAATGTTTGGAGTAAGTTTTATTCTACCT
>NW_027104827.1:562484-562940 GCF_000696795.3 Halyomorpha halys | reverse complement strand
TGAGTTTTCTCTAAATAAGATAAACGTTAACTAAAACAAAAATTAAACCAAACAGTTCAAAAGTATGCATCTGAAAAAAAAATGTTCAATCCTAAAAAGTCATGGAGACGTCATAATAGCCTGACCTAATTCTGGAAGGGGACGTTAACGACTGATGAAACCACAGCGTTATAAACCGTACTAAGGAGCGTTATAAAACACATGTAACATGTAAAATGTACATATAATGTTATACGAAAACATATTTTGAAAAGAAAAATATTCTCTATTCTTTTCACTTATGTAGAAGAATATTGATATTTGTATTCTATATCCAAAATATATTATAACATAGCTGCCATTCCTGCTAGTATACGTATATAAAGTTAGTGAAAATATACCATAAAATCAGTTGGTTTAGGACTCAATTAACTTTTAAGTGAAAAAAAAATGTTTGGAGTAAGTTTTATTCTACCT
>NW_027104827.1:555843-561024 GCF_000696795.3 Halyomorpha halys | reverse complement strand
AGATGAAGTAAAAAGGGTGTAATAACCTAGATGTTGATCGCCCTGAATAAAAATCTAATCTAATCTAATCTAAACGATGAAATAGCTCCATTTTATATGCAATGAGATGTAAATATTTCTTTGTACAATTGTAAAACTTTCATTAAATTATACTTTATACAAAAGTAATAACTGTCATAAGGTTATAGTTTTACAGTTGTAACTATTACATAAAATTACAATTTATATGAAAGTAATATCTTGTAAAAATTAAAAATTTATATAAAAGTCATTCTTTATATAATACTTACTATAGTTAATGCTGTTGGTTTAAGTGTAAAAATATATGTAGGAGGTTTACATGATCATATGATTTTACTTCTTTAAGGGCTCAAATTTCTTAAAAAGATAAAAAACATGATATGTACATGCTATCAGATATTAAATCAAATGTAGTCAATTTTTATTACAAATCAGCTTCTTATTTTTTACACTGGAAGATCATCAAGAAATATTTTCAGGATAATGAAGTTGCACTTGGATTCTTTTTTTTACATTGTTATTATAAAACCTGAAGAATATTAAAACGAGTTCATTACTCTGTAATATTATTCAAAGAAACCAGCAAACAAGTTACTAATAGACAGGTGGGTGTATGTTGATGAAGCCAGTTTCCAACATTTCTTCCTTTTCTAAGGAGAATATTAAGTAGGTACAAACTGCATATGAGAACTAAATAGAAAAAAAAAATAATGCATTAATCTTTATTCCGCAAAATCCATCTAATTCTTATGAAACTATCAACAGCTGTGAAATATGTATACGTGGATAATAATTAAGTTTAAAAACAATTTTAAATGATAGTGTCAAGGAAGCAATTAGAGTTAAATTAGCGTGCTAATTTTCTTACATGCGCGCATCATTTTACTTTATTTTTTGTTTTAAAATGGAACCTCATTTAACAAGTTATTATACATTATTTATGACTGAGTTAGTAGACCTTGAAAAATTAAAAATCAGTATCAATTGTTATACATTCTTCTCTCGTTCAAATTTTAAGCACTTATTTCTACTTTACAGTATAAGTATATATATAAAACTTAAGTATTAGTGAAAGGATAACTTAAAAAAAAAGAGAAAAAAGAAAGAGATCTAAATCGCTTGTAGTGTTGTAAAATATATTACAATTTTTTCATTTTATTTTTTACCTATCCCTCTAAAACCGGAAAAAACAGAATATGAATTAATAAATCGCAATACTACTATAAAATAAAGTGGAGGTGAGGGACCTCCGAGTGATTATTAAACAAAGAAGAGCAAATAAAACAATTAGTAGTTATATACGAAAGAAAATAGTAAATAAAATCAAAAAATAGTAGGGGAGAGGGAGGGGATGGAAAAGAAGAAAGGAGTCAAAGGGTAATGTTTTTTGGGTTTTGGGGGCCCTTCCAGCCCTGCCACCTCGCAGGAAGGGGGATTAACTTTATTGGCTTCGGTACATCTATATACATATATACTACGATCAGCTGATCTCCTCAGTCAGCTGACATCGAAGTAATAGCTGACTCAGACCGTAACTTCCCCCACCAGATTACGAACAATTCTCGTAAATTAATCCTATAAAATTTAATAACATAGAAATCAAAAATAATAAAGAAGAACTATTTACAATAATAATAAATTCTTATAAACATATCATTGTAAAAACTCACAAGATCCCCGAAGTAAACGCTAGATACATAATTCAAACCTAATAATAAAATAAAATAACTCTTCATACAATTCATGAACAAGTAAAATGAAAAAAAAAATTTACAAAAGTAAAAAAAAAAAAAAACTAAATTTTCTCTAGTCTAATCTAGTGTTGGCTGGTAATATGAGAACACTCTTGTTTTTATATTGACATTGTTGTAAGTTTTAACTCTTCTGTACGGAAGGTTCTCCTCTTTTTGGATTCTACATTCTTCTCAGATACATTCTAATATAGGAATATTGCTTTCCCTAACAATTATCACTCTGAAGAGACACTCGTATCGCTGTATCTCCTTACCCCTGTTAGACCCTAACTTTCTATACAAGATGGTCCCGATTATGATAGTTCCCAACTTGTCTTTGACCTTTAAATTATCCAGCGCCACTCTCCTGTTTTTTTCTTTTCTATTCTTTCCCGTGCCTTCTCCCATAAATTTCTTCGAGTTGTGTTTTTACTCATCGTCCAGTGCCGTGCCCTTATAGTAGCGCCGGTGTCTTCATCTCCCAAAGAGAATCTCAAATAATGAAAACCATGTAACGGTGTGAATCGAATGTTTATATGCTCCTATCGCCTTAGATATTGCTACATCCGGTTCCAATCCCATGTGGATCTGATATAAGCGAAGATGGTCACTCAACGTGCAATGAAGCCTCTCCATGTTTCCTCTACTCTTTGGAATTCCTGGTGTGTTAAGGTACCATTTCACGTCGAGGTCCTTCATATAAGTTGGAATTCTGGCATTATCGAATTCTCCCCCAACATCCGATGCGATGCGCCGCCGGACTCCGTAGTATTGAAATCACAATCGGAGAGTTGCCAACACTGCTTCCGACGACTTTTCCTGCACCTGGTACGCTTTTGCCGCCTTGATGAAGGTATCAATCATGGCTCACCATTTACATCCTCTCCATCTGCAAATCGCTGAGCGGTATATCTGCGGTATTTGTTTCCTCTTGCCTCCTTTGTGGTGGGTTTCTGTCCTATTTCGTGCGTAGATAAACTTCGTAATTTCCTACAACCTCCTTGATAATCTTCTTCATCCCCACCGAAAGTACTTAGTCTCTAACGCGTATAGGGTCTCCAGGATTCTCCAATGGTTTGTTTTGCCATGGTGATATGATAAGTTTAGGGTTTCTACAATCTGCTTGCAACGGATGAACCTCCATCCCTATTTGTCCGCTACGCCATAGCTGCTTGATTGGCATTAGCCACGTAAAGGTGATTTATTTCTTCGGGTCCTGAAGCATTCTTCAACACTCTACAAATCTGGTCGGTCCTACACCTGACTGTGATCAAATAGTTATGATTTTCTCCTGCCATAATTGCTACACTCAACTTTAAGCAATCCTGTGGTCCTCGTCTTTCATACAATATTCCACACCTAGTCGTTTATTATATCCTCTAGTTCCTCCATATCTACTGGCCTTCCGTTCCGGTTTCCACTCCCGGAGAAATTGCCTAGACGGTTCTCTGACCTCTTCTACTGCATTCACTGAAATTTCTCAAGACAACCAATCGACTACTACATTTTCTTTCTCTGGTTCATGTGTTATGTCCATATTATACTGTGCAAGGAGCTCCTTCCAACGCCTAATCCCAGCCGAAGACTCCTTCAAATTTCCAACCCATTTCAGAGACCTGTGGTCAGTGTGTACTCTAAACCTTCTGCCAAACACATAGGGTCTAAAGTGGTCAACAGCTCCCACTATTTCCAAGATCTCTCGTTCCATCACACTGTATCTGGTCTCTGTCTTTGTTAGGCCTGCTGGCGCCTACTGATCACTAAGTGATCTCTCCCTTTAACTTTTTGAGACAACACCGCTCCCAACGCGCACTCATGTTTGTAGCGGCATACTGATTTGTCAATTCCCCTCAAAATCTCGTCCATCAGGCACTGAAAGGTTACTGGAACATTTTTGAGACCAACTGGCATCCTTGTAAATCCGTAATGGCCCCCCTACAATGTGAGTGCCGTCTTATATCGATCCTTAGGGTACATTTTAATTTGCTGATATCCGTCCTTCAAGTCTTCAAAGTGTTGAATACCATAGGTCCGCTCAGCCTGTCCAAAATATCTTCAAATCTAGGGATCTAATACTCCTCGTTTGGTATTCTCGTTAAACTTCCTGTAATCTTTTACCTTCCGGTGGTTTTCAATGATTTCTAATGGCGCGCTCTTCTTTTTCACGGCCTACAACAGACTATTTAAAAAGTAGTGTCAATAATTATTCCCTGACATTTTAAACTTTCAAGTTCTTTTTGAATGTGGTGACGTAAAGTCTGCGGGTATCTCCTCTCCATCACGTATGTCACTTTGTTTTGTTTTAGTAAGATCTCATGGACCGTCCTCCCGGTCGTCCCGAACTAGTCCCCTTCTTTAAAAAAGATATCTTATTATTCCCTCCTAAGGCTTCGTCTCCAGTCCCCAGCTTGATTGATTGCTCCGAACGGGCGACCGCGTTCTTCCACTCAAAATGACATTTGTAGATTATATCTATCTACTTAATCCTCCATTTTCCCTGCTACTCCTAACCCAAGCTTACTAAATTAAGCTACTCACACCTTCCCTAGCAGCTCACATCCCACAATTACTTTCTATTTCCCCTACGATATGTACTAGTAAGTTTCCCGCCTAAATCCCCACCTTGTCAACTCTATCTCTCCATTCCCCTCCACCTAACAAGGGCCACCCAGGGTCATTATTTTACACTGACATTTCTGCTCGTGTCTACCAGGTACCTCACTCCTGCTATCTTTACTAAAGGCAGACTACCGCTCCTCTTCCTCACGTTATAATTCAGCAGTGTGCGGTGGCCCCTCTGATGTTTCGTCTTCCTCTCTCCTTTTTTTCATCCGCGAATTCTATGTTCATGCTATAATCTCATCCGGCCGCGCATTTCTTCCATATCCAACATTTCTCTATATTTATCCGTTATCCTATTGAATTGTGCCAGGATAACACCAGCGTACTGTCCACTAGACTGCTTCGGCTTCTTTTTTTCGGAGCGTTTGAAATATATCTACTTCTAGGAACTACTTATTTATCTAAGAAAGAAGAGATTTTCTAGAAAGTAGAAAGAGCATATGACCTTAAAACGTTTTTTCGGCTAGAAGAGATGTTCTTCAATTGAAGGATTCTCCTGTTCTTTTCTAGAACATTTGTGGATTATCCACTTCGAAATATTGTTTACCAAACTACTACCTACTCATCTCCTAACTGAAAGCTTTTAGTAATTTAACCTCCCTCATCGGACCATATAGCGTACAAAGAGCAAACAACAGAAATAGAAAACATTTCAAGAGTCCAGTATTTCTTCCTCTTTCCTGAGTAAGTCAATAAACGGATATCAGTAGAGAAATAATATCTAGCTTATTTTTATAATAAAGTAAAAAAATCAAGAAATTTACCCTAGAGACCTTGTGCCGTTAACTTTTAACGTCTATCAATG
>NW_027104827.1:551956-554753 GCF_000696795.3 Halyomorpha halys | reverse complement strand
TTGACATAGACGTGAGAACCTAGTTCTATATTCAGTAGAGTAAACCAAGTATTTGCAGACGTGCATCCTACACTGCATATCAGAAATCAAAACCTGCATTAGTCATTGAACTATAGGTCACTACTAGAGAGACATTTCGGTGACAGCACAGCACGGGTGTGATTGACAGCGCTGGAAGAATCCCGGGGAAGGGAGGGGGGCAAATGTACTGCTTATTTCAATCTTCAAATCACATACCAGAGCATATGTCAATGTAATTGACCAAAGGGATGATGATACACGCTTGGTTAGATTGTCCCCAAAATATCAAGGATAATCTTATATTATATATCAAACGTGGTGTTTGAAGGAGATGAAAGAATGTTGATTAAAACAAATATAAGCAAAAACAACCGTTTTAAAAATAAGATAGTGGAAATAAGAGAGTGGTTAATTAAGTCATTAGAAATTGACCATGTGATTCTGAAAATATTCTTAGCTAAATATAGTTGTCAACTAACTCTAATATGAACTGGTCTTATAGGAATGATGCCAACAGGACTTGTACCAGGAACTTATGGGTGCCTCCTGCGAAAAATAGTAAACAATCCAAACTGTTTTGAAATTTCTATTTTTAGTCTAGTAAATGGTGGATCAATGATGGTTGCCTAATACTTTTGCCTCAGGTAATATTTTCCTCATAGCGTTTTCAAATATTATCATGGTTAGTTTGATTAACATTGATATGAATAACATTTGAGTTCTTAAATCACCGATAGTTATTTTGAACCATACCTAAAAAAAAAAAAAACCTAAAAAATATACTATTAAAAAAAATAAATAAAAATAATACTAGATATTTACATTGTTGAGGATATCTCGGTATCAAGGAAAGTGAAATAAACTTAATAATTTTTACTTATAATCAACTTTATAAAAATATTAAAAATAAAATAAGTTCATTAATTTGAGTTAGATAAAAGGGTAGTTGATTTAAGTATAACTAGAGGTAGTGGACATTAGCTGTTATTTGAAAGCTACTCTAGAAAGCGTAAGAGATAAAATTTGATGGTACTACTATAAGTTACTAAATCGGTAGTTATTTAAGTATTTGATTATTACTTATTAATTACCTCATTTTTATAACAGCGTTCACTCCTTAAAAATTAAACAAAGAAATAAATAAAAAGTAAAATTCTAGCATAAACAATCAAAAAGTATTCCAAGAAAATAACGTGTTTGTAGTTGAAATCCACTTTAGAATCATTTGAAGGAAACAAACCTAACTAAAAGGTAGAAAAAAATAATACTAGCTACAACTATTGTTATATAATTATCTAATAGGTTATATAGTCATCTCAACATCAATATCTCTTCGAAATTAAAATGGCTGCCGTATACCGTTTGAATGCATATAAAGCGAAGCAACTTTTGTAAAATCTCCAAGAACATCCTTTAAGAATTCATTGCGTAAGGTTCTACCTATTATTTCTATTTATTTTTACTTTGTTGTAATTCACAACACAATTTGAAGCTAAGATCTAGAAATCGGTCGCGATTTCATAGAAAATTCATCATGGATTGGATTCATAGGATTCTGAAACAGTGTTACGAGAGTAAAGAATTAGGCATTACTGAAATTTTCGGAAAAAATCTTGAAAAACCCTTGAACAGTCACATTTCGATAATAGATTGAGATGGGAAGGTCAAGTTGGTGGTATTGAATTCGGTAAGCTAACCCTCATTTCCTTTTAATTACTGAAATTCCCTCCTGAAAATTGCGGTAGAGTTCCAAGAAAACTCACAATAATGGGACCTATAGGCAATTAATGAAATTATGCTCTTTCCTCATTAAAGCATTCATTATTGCAAATACATCATTGATGAGGAATAACAAACAGCCAAATGCATTCCTTTGAGAGAGATACAATGAAAATTGAATACTATTAAATACCATGTTCAACAATAGAGGCATGCAGATCTAATTTTAGCATTCCATATATTGCGATTAACCAATTTTGACGTAGTTTTGTTCAACCCATCTTCGTTCCGTGTTATTTTAGGCAGCAACGGCAGCCAATGTTGACTAAACCAGTTTGTCCAAGAAGCTCCATTAGCCTTCTGACTATTATTTAAACAATTTGCATAACGAACTGTTAATTGAGATTTGTCCATATCTGGAAATGGGATTGGATGTTTTGTTTTTCTATAGAATGATGGAGTTAATACAGCATTGCCCCTTATTTGGGGAAGGTGCCTATCCCGTTTGTGTACTGCCAGTTAACACCACCCTCCCCTCCCCCACCAGTTTACGAACAGTCCTCGTCAATTTATATACAACAGTATAACATATATTAAAATAAAACAATTAGAAAAACTATTTACAATAACCAATGCACAATAAACAATAGATGAATAGTACTCGTAAACCTATCTTGTACAGTAGAATGACTTGAGAAAAAACAAGAAAGAAACTATTCACAATAAATACAAGAGTAAAACTAAAAATACACTGATGCCTCCACAACAATAAAATAAAGAGAAAAAAATATACAGCCTCTATACACGATTGCAATAAGAACACAGACAAATTTATAAGTACAAAATTGATTCTTCTGAAACATCAACAACCAAAGAAAAAAAAAAAAAAATACATTTTCTACAATCTTGAACTTCATTGGTAACAAGGGCCCACCAACCTCTATAAGTTCGGGATTTTTAGCTAGATTTTCAATTTGTACTGTCCTCCTCCTTTTAGGTCCGCGCAACACAATACTGTCTCAATTGTGACAGTATTGTGTTGACTAGTCGTTATCAG
>NW_027104827.1:549152-550965 GCF_000696795.3 Halyomorpha halys | reverse complement strand
TTGTTCTTTAATGTGACTTGTGAAAATATGTAATTACATTAAAAATCAAATATTTGTTATCTACGTGTGGCATTGTGTCGTATGATAAAACCGATTGAAGCTCTCTTTGGCCTCATGTTCCACTTCTGAGATTTCTACTAGGAAAACCCCACAATTATTTATGCAGAGCAGTTATCTCAAAACAAAATATTTTCCTGGCAATAGTGCTTCATCGTGAAATTGACAAGAGGGATCGACATCAGAATACTCCTACATTAAATTCAATGCACTGGTCTATACAATTTTATATTGCGAGTACTATTTTTTAAGTACTGAGATATTTTTAAGTTCGATACGAACTTAAAAATATCTCATCTCATTTGCTGACAACGATTTTACTCTTTATTACTTAAAAATATTTAGCCCGAAGACATAGTAACTAAGTAAAATATTATAATGGCGCTTGAATGTTTTTATATTCTTAGGTATAGATTAAAATATTGTGTATTGATTATGTGACCTTCACACGACTATAAGCAGAGGAACCATAATCGCACAGGTAATTAAATTTGAAAGATACAGTGTTTTAAAAATTATATTTCTTAATTTATATTATACGAGTAACATAATACTGAAAAAAAAAATGAAATATCAAAAGCACTTAAAAAGGCAAAAACTGATAAGACTGGTATGTAATATAATATCTTACTTCATTAAAATTTTCCTGAATTATGAATGAAAAAGTATCAAATATTAATTGCTCAATTAATCAACATAATTGTTTAGTGGTATTTATTTAATTCCTTTTTTTTATTTCATAATTTTTCTTTTTTTTTTTTTTTTTAAGGAAAACATATACCAAAGCAGGGTTTCATACAGCAAACCGTCAACCTTGATATAAACAAATCTAGCCAACGTCGGTTTTTTGGGTTTGTCCTTGATCATATTTATTGATTAGTAACACAGTATTTTATTTTAAAAATTATTAATGTTTTTCAAATATTCCAAGACCATAAAAGATAAATAAAATTACTACTTTTTATCATGACATTGCGATATAGGTATCTATTACTGCTCTATCGCTCACTTTTGATCAATAACGTTAGATTAAATTTTATCATAAAATGACAAAAAGACTAAATGTTTAATGACAGTTATGCAGCAGATGTGGAATAAGATTAAGTTTAAAATAATTGGGAATCTATGTGGTTAAAACAAAAAAGTCTATAACATTATTTATATTCAAAGAGAACACACCCATTTCAAACTGAACAATGTTACGATGAGGGGAAAAAACTATTACATTGTTCATTTTAGAACGGGAGTTTTTTATTGATAAGTAATCATTATTATGTATTATTTTTTTAAAGTTCTTTTTGGTCGATGTTATACATGCACGTTACCTAATTAATAAACATATTTCTTTTTTAACATGTTTCTTCCTGAGCACAAAAAAATGTATAACCTTACCCTTTTGTTCTTCTAAATAATCGATTTTTTGAGCAGGAAATACCCCAACAAATTAAAAAAAATTGTCTTTATTTTAAAATTTACTAATAAGTAATTTTAAATAGCTAAATAGTTAATAATTTTCCAGTTTAAAAAAAAAAAAAATGAGAATTTATCAAAACACACTGATATGCAACTGCAAGCAATATATTCAAGATTGGAGGTTTCTAGAGGATAATTTCAGTTAGATATAATTACCAGATAACTTAATATCCTAAATAGTAAAAAAACCCTCCCTAATACTCATTGGGAATATGACAAATGCATTATATTCTAATATTAGAATATTATAACTGGATTAAGATTATTTTTTTTTTCATGTATA
>NW_027104827.1:545101-548903 GCF_000696795.3 Halyomorpha halys | reverse complement strand
ATCAATTATTACTTACTGTATTATTATTATATTTTTCGGTTTTTCTCGCTATTGCGGGTTGAATATCTGATATGGGGAAGTCCAACCATCTTCATATTTTTTTTTTTTTTTCAAATATTTAATACCTTTCGCACAATACGTACTGTGTCTAGGAAAACTGATTGTTGAGCCTCTCTTAGCAAATCAATTGGCACTCCCAACCATTCACGCCTGCCACTAAGGTTATTTTGATACGATAACATTGGTGGATATAATGATTGGAGTAGTGGTAACTCCGTCCAAATGATAAGGTTCCTTCAATTCATATTATCATTATTATTATAACAAAAAATATTACTTTAACTCCGTACGTCTAATGATTCATGAGATTATAACTTTTTCCAAGATGATTCAATGTCGGTGATTGTAAGATAATTTCAAAATATGTATCTAAACAGTTCTGGAGCGATATAAATACACAATATTATTCATATTTGACTTATTGAATTGATGTTCAACTACTACTAATAAAGTTATTTATTAAATGAACCATAGTAAATGATAAAATCATATTTTTATTAGAACACATAGATAATGAGATAACTGGTTTAGAGAAAAAAACATTATATTTACAAAATATATCAAAAAAATACGACATATTGTATAAGGAGTAAATCTATATAAGACAAATAAAGCAGAAAAGATGCAGTAAAAATGTAATAATTTCACTAATCCCCGAAACTCTGATGGACTTGATTTGCCATTTTCAACCATACTCTCCTCTTTTTTTTCAATATTAATTTAAAATCAGTCTAATCATACTTAGCTATGTCCATAATTTCGAGGTATGAACATATCAGTGCTTGGAAATTACCCATATTCCATGCAAATTCTCCAAGCCAATCTTGCAATCAAGCTCTTAATCGTGTAATTTTTCTTTTCTTCAGTTGATTTTTTTGAGGTTTTAAATGCTATATTAGTTAGAAAACTATAATCAGCATTCGTCTGGCTAAAGTGGTCAAGGTAAAGAAACCTCGCTTGGGGCATGATTTTCCGAAGAACTGAGACACATTCTTAGCATAATTTTAGCAAAATATTTAACCAAACTAGATATTTTCTGTATTATCTGAATTATATAAATTTAATTCTGGTGTAATTTTTTGTATACGTTAATATATATTGTAAATACAATGTTTTGATCTTTAACATTGTGATGTAAAATTCCATATAAACCTTTCCAACCATCCTAATCCTTTGGTTCAAAATTTATCTAGTTTCACCCATCCCTAAAACCTACCTAGAAGGTTGAAACGGCAGTGGCCAAGAGACTTACTGTAAAATAAAAATGGACAATTGGAGTTCTGGCAATGGTCAGATTCTCCATTCAAGGTGAGAGTTTGCGGCTTTAGTGCACTTGCTCAGCCTCCACAGGCTCACTACCAGTGATGCGGCGAGAGGGATGCGCTGGGATCTTTTGAGCTCTGCTCTGCCCCTCCTGGGGGATAGAGTGGGCTCAGGGATCCTCGGGTCGATTATGTAAATATTGTATATAAGAGTGTAAATGTGACTAGAGATTATATTATATATTATTTTATCATTATGTTTTTTTTTTCATACTCCTAGTTTGATTATGTTCATTTTGTTTATCCTTCTGTTTGTATATATTTTAAGAGAGATTTTTTTGTTTTCATTTATTTATTTTTATTCTAATTTTGTTTTATTTTAGTATGAATGTGATCATTCATCACTATTACCTATTGCCCTCAACTGTGTGGCAGATTGTAATATCAATCAATCAATAAAAAGTATTTTAAAAAAAAAGATGTGATTTAAATAACTATGTGTTTTATAAACGATAGGAAATGAATATTAAATGTGGTTAAATTAATAACTAATTCGTAGCTGAATATCAATTCGGTAAGTCAAATATGAATAATATTATTTATTTTCATCAATAAATAAGGATTTAGTAGTAGTAAAAAATTTATTCTATGATTTATGCCTAATAATTTTCTTAATATTTAGGACGGAATGAAGAATTAGGGTAGGAATCAACATTTTTGGGATCATCAATTCATAGTTCAGAAATTTATATTTGTGATTTGGGTTTAAACCCAAACAAAATATTTAAAAAAACAAAATTACCCGACTTTTTGTGTTTTGTAGTAGCTTCGTTTCTTAGAATAAACGATGTAGGAGAAAAAAATAAAAAAAATTGTGACCGGTTAAACTACAAAATTTTTATAAATTAATTTCAACCTAAAAAACGCAACAATAGTGTAGTATTGAATATGTACTATACAGAGGTATAGTAATACTTTATGAAATAGTGGATTTTACATTTATGAATAACGTTTCACATACCATACGGCAGGCAATAAAGAAAACACCGAAGTTATTGATTCCAGTTTTGGAGATCATATTACGTAAAGTGTGATGGTTTCTTTTTGATGTGTGTGTATGCTACCTTCATGAATCGGAACCCTCCCAGATGAACCCGTTATTATACCAATAGCTGGTCTGCCTGGGACTATATGGATGATCCCTCCTTCTAATTAATCTGTATTATTTCAATAGGCAGTTACGAATCTCCAGGATTACAGCTTAAAAAGAATGAAAAATTGACCAAGAGGAGATTATACTCACGGCATTGAAATGAGCTTTGAGCATAATCGAGATTATTCTGATTAATTGTTCTAATCCATATTTGATCTTCACTCTATGATTTGTCCCGTATTATCATTTTATTACATAACCTAATCTGAATTGGTTTTCTCTTAATTCTGAAAACATTTATTTCTGAATATATACCTATAGTGTATATAATATCCATTAAAACATTGAAGAAAATCGGTTCTGAGATAATGAAATTCACAAATAGAATTTGTAGAAATTCTATGCAATGACTTAAATGTTTATGCTTTTAAGTTTTATAAACCGATTAAACAATATTGCTGAAGATATGAGTGAATGTAGGAAAATTAGAGATTTTTGCTAAGAAGAATCTTATACGATATATGCAGCAGCTAGTTTAATTTTTCTAATTCATTCAATTGTTGATATTTTTATATGTGAAAAAATCCGATGCGCGCATCACATAACTTTCAATTATAATAAAAAATCGTATTTTAGGGTTTCTCGGAGAGAAAATGATGAATACCTACTTTGTTCCTGTCAATAATACTACAGTTTATAGAATTCCAGTTTAACTAATTAATAACTTTGAGAACTAGTTACTCATTTCAAATAAGCAAAATTGAAGGAACATTAGAGGAAGAATTTACAAAAATTCATTATGTTAGACTATTAACGAGCACAACTCCTATTCAAAATTGGTTCATTCGATCATTCGTTCTCAAACTTAATCGTTCATTGATTCAACTAGTTAATTTAAAATCTGATTGGAGAAGATGATCCGGGGGGGGGAGAGGGAGTGCGGTCAGCAAGAAAAACATAAATAAACCAAAAAATATATGTTGACGTTTCGACCTGAGTTTCAAGTCTTCATCAGGGCTATAGAACAAAAGAGATAACAACCATCATTAATAGAAACATAAAATTGAAAAGAAATAGTATACAAACAAATTTAGAATTATAAAAATATTGAATTGAACAAGGAATAATAAAAAATTGATAATTGAATGATAATCATGGCATTAGGTGGTATCAGATTGATAACAGTGAAAGATGAAATATAATAATATGTAGGTAAGAAGATATGTAAGTAGTGTCTAAAAAACTGAAAAAACATATTTGAATATACAAATTAAACAATATGACAGAAAATGAAATATAAGAAGTGAGTGACTTATATATGAATTAT
>NW_027104827.1:539329-545013 GCF_000696795.3 Halyomorpha halys | reverse complement strand
GAGAATAGGCAATGAATAATGTAAGAAATATGAGAACGAGAGAAGAAACTTAGTCAAGCGAGGAATGTTGGCTAAAACTGATTGATTTGTAGAAAGCCACACTAGAGTGAGCGAAGGAAGGACTAAGGATTCAGTAGAAACATAACTGTCAAGAAAGACCGTTAAGAAAAAAACAATTAATACGAAATGAAAATGATAAAATTGAAGTAAAGTTACGGATTAAAAAACATAAAACCTGTGATATGTAAAATTATGAAACCCAAGGTCAAAAAATTATCAATAAAAATTAATAATAATAATAATAACAATAAAATTCTATATAAGTGTATAATCCACCATTCTCTAAACTGGTGCTTTCGGTCTGTTGGTATTAATGAAAAAGTCGTTGTAACATCTCGGGCATATCATGTTCCAATATGTAATTTTAGTTTCCTATGACTTTCCGTTTCAGAGCTGGGCTGTTCACACTCAGACCTTTTGGTGAGACTCGGTAATTTAGACTCCGGGGACCTCATAACGTTCTCGATCGTACTTAACATACTTCCACTTACTAAATTAATAAAGATAATAATAGATAAATTCCATATATCGGTAAGGAGTTTTCAAATCTACTAAAAACGGGATAAAAAAATTCAATTTTTATCAGATTCACTTATAGAAAAACGCCTTCATCTACTCAGGTTTACGAAAATGAATTTAAAGTATTCATTAAAAGTAAAAAAAAACTGCTTTCGGAACAATGCTAAATAGTACTAGCAATAAATATAGCAACGACTAAGTTAATCTTTAAAGAATGCTCACTTGCATCTAAACGGAAAATATCATAAGTTGTATAATGTTAAGCGTCAGTCGAATATTTTTATCCCTTTAAAGTTTGTTGTAGTGTTAGAATCTTTTAAGAGGTCTTCAATTATAAACATTTCATTCCTAAAATTTAAACTGTATTATCTATAACGAAAAACGTGACATTCTGAAATAATTATGTATGCTTATAAACGACCCTATAGAGCAGATAGTAGAACGAGACGAGGAAAAGGCTCCATCTCCAGTTATCCAAAGGAGGTCGACGAGGAAGATTATTATAGAGCATCTTCTTCTTGCTATTGCTGTTCTTCTCTTGTTTTTTGCTACATCTTTCTCATATCTCAAGCCTCCTCTTCTCCTTTTTCTTCTTCGACCCTTATCTGACGACGTATGAGCACCTTTCTTCACTCCATCTCCGCCAATAATATTTTTGTATTGTTTTTTATATTGTCATTTCACCGATTTTGATGACTTGAGGTGGCTAATTACTTTAATGTGTATGAGGGAGTGCGATTGTTCGTAAAACATGGAACATACTGAAATTTAGTATTTTAGATTTAGTAACATAATAGATGTGATGACAAAAAAAATCTTTTTTTTTTTATTCAACATGATTTTATTATTGGTTTATCCATCAGCCTTACTATTATTATTTTTTCATCAATCTTGATTTTATATAATCTACTGCAAAAATTATCAAAGCAATCTTCTTTGATTAAAAAAAAATATTTTAATCAATTATTTACAAAACCGTATAAAATATAGGGGGGAGGGAGAGGGTTGTTTCATCCTTAACTTGTTTTTTTTCCACAATTCTCTATAGATGGTTTACTGCTGTTCAATAGAAGAATTAATAATCCCTTCCTGATGTAAATTATAAGTGAAATTTTTCCTTTATTTTATTTCCCCTTATAGTTTATAGAAATTATGTGTTTGTACATTTATATTTTTTTTAATAATTTATTTATTGTTATTTACAACTAAATACACATATATACGACAAGTAAATTTGCTGAAGGTGACATAGTGACATGATACAAACATGTGGAGAATCTACACACTAATAGAACTGCAACATTTATATTTTAAATTAAAATATGGAATGATTTATTATCAAATAATCTTTAAAAAATGAGATAACATTTTAATACTTGGTAAATTTTTATAAAAAATAAAATGACAGCAAGGTGAACAAATAAAGATGTTTTAATAATTAATTAGCTATTATTAATGTATATTTACTTAATTTTAAAATTAGAGAATACTCATTTTTGTAAACATCCTAAGATGGTCATACTTTTTATCCTATGAATAAAATTCGCACTGGGGTAAATATACATATTATCCCGTTGATATCGAATTAATTTTTAATTAAAATGATACTTGTAACATATGTATTCCTAGTATATCGTACATATTTTTTTATTTTCGTCCTTGCTATTCTGAAGTTTTCCAATATTCTTTTCAGTTGGCCTACTGTTGAAATAAATTTAAACTCACTCAGGCCGGATTCAAACCGGCGCATATAAGTGTATGTGTTCAATCTTGTGTGGCTAAGTGTTGTTTATAAGCATAAAATATCACCACTTATTAGCTATATGACACAAAAAATCTACCGCCCTCTTCCAGCTTCTTAGTTTTATTATTGGTCAAAAGTTTCGCATCATATGGAATTTTCATGAAAAAAATTTAAAAATTATTTTAGTTTGGTCCTTTACAAGAAACGAACATAAGGCTAATAGAAAAAGAGACAAATTAATAGTAATAGAAAAAAAACAAAACAAAGAATATTTTGATTTGTAAATAAAAATAAAAAAAATAAAAATCATTAGTTATATGAAATAAAATAAAACATATCTCCAGAGGTATTCAATGTATCCTCCTCCAGGTCTAATAACTATTATAGTCAAAAAACCTGGTTTTTAGGAGAATCATTGAGTATGATGCCCCCCTCTCTTCTTAGAGATATCTTAAATTCTTGAAGAATCCTCATGAGAAGACTCTTAAGAAAAGCTTGACGGAGTTTCGTAATATATATTTCCATCATTTCTCAAAGAATGGCCAATAAGATTTGGGTCTTGCTTTCTTGGTGAAAAAATAAGATTTTTTGGCATTCATACTAGCTTTATAAAAGCTCCTAGTAATAGTCATTCAAGAAATATGGACTCATGGCACTTCTTAAATTAAATTTGTTTCTTTATTATCAGTACTCAACTGGTTCTAAGAACATTTAATAGAATAAATTAGTCGTCGCCTCTTATAGATTATGTACGACCAGACACGGGTCTTCATGTGTGATTGCTGGTTAATGCCAAGGCCTCTGTCTGTATCCCTGCAACGTGATCAAACCCATCACCATTACCTTTGATAAATTTTGTGATGAAATAAAATCAATGAATTAAAATTGTATTGAGTTAAAGTAAAATATATGAAATCTTGTTCACATTAGTAGATAGTTTATTCTACTTTTCTTATTAGTAACCAACTAAATATAAGTTTATCTGCATTGGACTCCGACGTACAGAAACAAAATTTGCAATAATTTTAAATTCATAATAAATACAAATTTAATTATTTCTACTCAAAATAATTATATGCAATATTTAAATTAATCCTTTACAATTATAACTCAATGTACAAGAGCCCAAGAGGAAAAGAAAGGTAGCTTTTTCACCCTAATTTTCGAATCAATTAATGTAGACTAGAAACAGTTGGGAGTCAAAATTGATGAGTCTGAAAATGGCGGCCGTTCCAAAACGTAACAAAACACAAAAAATGCAATTACTTCATACATCTTCGTTTTTGACTCATGGAAATAGGGAAAACAAAGAAACCTGTCTGCCAGGCTTGTGCTGTGTGGCGCATTGTGCAGACGCGTTTCAAAATTCAACTTTGAAAACTCAAAAATGCAGTTATTTCACACATCTTGGTTTTTGAGTCGTATGGAACTAGGATTGTTTATTTACTTATTTAAGTGTTTCTAGAACTACAGCCATTTGCACTGGATTTATAAAGTTAGTAGATTACAATTGACATATTCACAAAATTACAATGTGAGAAAGTTACAAATTTACAAAGGTACAATTAGAATTGACGCAGTTAGTAAATATCTATATTAAATTATGCATCCACTTATACATGCTGGAATAACAGTTAGACTATATGTGATTATATATATAAATTTTTAAAAAGTTTAATTATTGTTATGGGATCATCTCTCAACATTTCCTGTAAATCTGATGAGAATCGGTGGGATTCGTGAGGTATACATTCAATGAGAAAGTGCTTAACGGTGAGATCGTTTTCTCAGTAACGACACATCGGTGCATTTGCTGTTTTAAAAGATGTCCGTGGATGAGTCCAAGTATAGCCAAACCGAAGATGGCTGAATACTACATCTTCTCTTCGTAGCAGATTCAAGATTCTGGTTGGACGTTTCACTGGCTGTTGGACCATTCTTATCTTGGTGTCTCTCATGATGAACCATGAATTGGTACGACACAAAAGAAACCTGTTGACCAAGCTTGCGCTGTGTTGCGCGTTAAGCAAACGCAACAAGAAATTCAAACTATTTTCGGTTATTTATTTATATCTTATTTTTTATTTATTAATTTTTTTACCTGAAATTAGATAACTTGAGTTAGAACTGACACGAAACCTGTCTGCCAAGCTTGTTCTGTGGCGCGCGTTGTGCAAATGCTGGCCCCAGAACCCTCTGACTCATGGCAGCATTGTTACAAAAAATAATTATCTGTCACACTCAGATTCGAATCTAGGTGGTCCTTGGAGTTTGTAGCACAATGGGTCACCAATGAGCTACCCGTTCTCAGTATGTAATATTATAATATAAAATTATATTATTCCACAAAAAAAACTTCTTTTGGTATACTTTCT
Organism: Halyomorpha halys; assembly: GCF_000696795.3. Lineage (NCBI taxonomy): Eukaryota > Metazoa > Arthropoda > Insecta > Hemiptera > Pentatomidae > Halyomorpha > Halyomorpha halys. The sequence goes on along the minus strand of NW_027104827.1, from coordinate 540,315 downwards.
CTTGAAATCGTCAATGTTTCACCACGAGGAAATGGTGGCTTTTTGAATAAATATAGATGCATGAAAATGGTTGGATTGGTTTTCATTAATAGGAGGAAAACTTATAGAAATTACTAAATGTCCACCTTGTAAAAATGGAATTCATGAGATTTTTTAAGCCTATTACCATCAATAGATTTTGATACGTTATTGGTAATAGACGCCATAATAAGCTGTTACCACGGTTTCAATATTTATGTTTAATATGTTCTTTTTTTTATTTTTTAGACCTATAATGAATCAGCTAGGCTACATGTTACAATCAATAAAATGCATAACCATCTTATAATTGATTATGAGCTATTGCGATTATCGTTGGACAAAGTGCTGGATTTTAACTTGAACTGCAAATTTAGTCTCATCAATAAAATAATTATGTAATAAACTGACGGAAAAACGACTTATCTTTTCAAAAATAGCTTTTTGAATAAAATCATATTGACATCATAAGCCAATTAAGATAATTAGCGAGTTGATTGCTTCAAAAATGAATGATTACAGAATCCTTCCTTTTCCTGTCACAGTGCAATGAGATCGACTGCGTATATATTAGCAGTATGATCCTCAAACCCGTTAATGATTGCCTTTAATACTGAATGGAATGTTCTTCACGCATATTAACTCTTAACTATACATAGGGATCTAATAGGTAATTTAGATACTTCTAAAAGGGGTAAAAAAAATTTAATTAAATTATCGGAAATATCTTTATAAAAGAGTAATACAGAACAACTATTTATCTGTCTATGTTTCGCCTAACTTTACGTGGGGGGGGAGATGGGAGGAGCGCGATGACGGTTAAAAAACGTCACATATAAGTGATATACAGGAAAAATATATTACAATATAAAAATGGGATCATCTCTCAACATTTCCTGTAAATCTGATGAGAATCGGTGGGATTCGTGAGCTATACATTCAATGAGAAAGTGCTTAACGGTGAGATC
>NW_027104827.1:528583-535328 GCF_000696795.3 Halyomorpha halys | reverse complement strand
TGGAGTGTCTCGTATTCAACGCAAATTAAATAATAAGCCCTTTGTCTGTCCACAAAATTACAAGATATCTTTTTTTTAAATACGTTTTTTAATTTCTAAAATACAAATCCAATATCATTCGCAACATAAATGGTAAAATTTCATAAAATAAACTTGTAAGTTTAGATCTTTAATAAAAAAATAAATAAAACAGATCAGGGTTTGATAAGATTCGATTTTCAACCAATGTATACCTTAACATTGCTAGTACTTATTATAGTTTAAAATTAGAATTTGATTTGTTTAATTACAATATAATATTATAATTCAAATTTTATCGTTGGAAAAAGTTATCACACAAAAAATAAATTTGCAAGAAAAAAATTAATTCCAGATATACTGTACGTCTTGCCTTTTATCGAGATACACACAGTGTTGTAATCGAATCTACTTCATGTATCTTCAGACACTCAATCACATGTTCCTCTGCTCCTCTTAGCCAACCGCTTCCAACATGATAAATCATGCAGTTGTACATTGCATTTCATTGTAGCTGTCTTGTCATTAACAGTGGCAGTGCAGTACAGCACGTCGCCGATTGGAATGTGATTACCTTGGATTATAATCACCGTATAGATCAAGTTAATGCTTCGGTTCTGACATAACTTGTTTTTCCTTATAAGGAGTACATGCAAATATTTTTATCGTTACGGTACTGGTATTCGATTCCATAAATGGATGTTGTACTTAGCTCTAGGATAAGGTAGAAATCATACAGTAATTTAAAATGTCCTAAGCTCGCTCTGCCAATAAATGTCTTATTTTATTTGAATTTTTTTTATTTCTAAGATCCATGAGTATGTAGCGTTTGAAATCAGGGGGAGGAGGTAATACGAATGTGGAAATTTCTTCTACTGCATTTGAAATGCATTTTGAGAGGAGAATGGGGAAATGGATATATAACGAATGGAAATGGGAATAGTAGATTTTGTCTACTGTTTAATGATGGGACTGATTTTGTGAAGTCAGAAGTCAGTCAGTAGTCCTCATTCGAGCCTGAGAATGTTTATGTGTGTTTGTTACCTTCATGGGCATCTTGTTGCTGTCAATGTCAGGAAAACTAGGTTAGCGCATTGCTGGTGGATATCAAAGAACTTGATGCACGCCGTGAGATGAATTCCGTCACTGTCAGTAGTCTAAGTATTGTAAGGATTTAGTCAATATCTCTATTACTCCGATAAAGTTGGAGTTTATTTGCTATTGTGTATGCTATGTCAGCTAGCATAGGTGATTCGTAGAGGAGGGACGGTCAAAGAATACTTTGTAAATCATTAATTTGAGGCGGAGAGAAGGGTTAGGAGACTAACGTATTATAGAGTTATAATGGTGGTGCTAATGACTATTAGTAAGGCCCGTAAGACTTGGTCATAGCCATCTAGATTTTCTTATGACAGAGCTAAAGTAGCCCTTTTATACTTGGCTCCCACAGTTTCAGCTGTGTACACCAAGAAAAGAACGAGAGATAGCACAGACCCCTGGTGTAATCCACAGTTTAGTGAGGCCTCTCCAGATACCGCTTTAACAAGTCGAACTCTTGATGAGCGGTGCTGTAGGATTGTTCTCAATAGAATATAAAGCTGTTCTTATTTATCTAATTTTTTTTTATATTCAAACCTCTTTATTTTTATATATGATCGTATTTATCTAAAACCTAAAATTTTGCTAAAATTACAGAAAAATTGTTTATTCATGACGAGAACATTGACAATCATAAATGTGTAATCGAATTCGATACTTAAACTCGAAATTTTAACATTTAGCTTTGAATGTATTTGAAAATTACAAATAATCCTATTCTGACATTTTTACTTCCTCAGCAGTGCTACGTCTAGTTAGTTGGTACAAGCCACCCCATCTTAAGGGGAATTTTGTGCTCATGGCGAATTTTTTGAGTAGCCAATCAGAAGCCAACATTATGACCAGTCACAAGACATGTGACGGAAGATTTTAACTTGAATTTTTAGCTCAGCCCAACCATAACCACCGGTCAAGATTGGTGACCATAAGACAACCAACCAGGAGTCATAACTTGGTCACGAGAACAATAGTGGGGAAATCCGCATTCTAATTTAGTTCAGCCTAACATTATTAACCCAGGTGATATTTCTCGTTACTATCAGATTACGCTCTCTTTTAGTCTCGTGACCATAGAACCATTCGCTTTACTTTTTTTTTTTTAAGTCACTGACTCCACTGTTATCTTAGCCTCTCTTTGATCAACCAATTACAGTATGCTTTACTCTCAGCCACCATTTTTTTTAACTTCCCACCACTCATTGAAAGCTCAGATGCCCAATTTTCAGACTATTTCTCTATCAACCATTTTGTAGTGAGGTTTCGTATGTGGCTTAGTGCATCTGCCCTCGGTTGTTTATTATCTTATTTTATTTTATTTTTTTATTTTCGAGAAACTTGAGGTTTTGAAATGGGCTGAGTGTGTCCAATAACCATTTAGTTTTCTGCACTATGAGAGGCTTTAAGGTATTAAGTGTGCCTGACCGTCATTTTGATTTCTATTGTTTGAATACTTACGAGTTTGGTGGAGGCTGAGTGTGAGAGGCTCCTTTTTTCAGCCATGTTATAACAAGAATCTCGCTTTTCTCTTCTTTTCGTTCGCTACCAATTTTTAGCGACAGTCTCTCAAACTAAACAATGTTAGTCCAGTCAAGTTCTTATATTCTTAAATATTATCTCTAAATCATAAACATAATGTTGGCTTCCGACTGGCTGGCTACTTGTCACGTGACAAGTGGGTTAGGTTATGTCGAGTTAAAGATTTAAATTCAAATCTCCCTCCAGAGGTCATGTGACCAAAGGAATGTATGTATTTTCCGAATGTAAGTACGTTTCACAAATATGTCAATAATATTTTTTATAGCCGGAATTATTTCGTATAGTCGACATATACGTAATAATCTAGCCTATAGGTTTTACGTAATGTAAATAAATTTTGTTAAAGTTTCTGTATGAAAACTTTACAAGTCGTTGGGAGTGAGAGAACAAGTTTTTAATTAGTTTTCTTGTTTGTCTTCCATACATCTATAATATGAAATAAATAGTAATAATTTTAATTTTATTTTTATTAATTAATTATTTAATACAGCGTGATAAAAATGGAATAAGAAGGAGAACATAAATGCAGTAGAACGAGTAGAAAATGAAATAGGCACTATGACAAATAAGATCAACATTGGCTATCTGAAGAAGAAGTAATATATGATGAACTGCAAAGAAATATAAATGACGTTAAAGATCTGAGGAAAAACTGAAATGTTATTTCTTCAACAACTTCAATTACTTGTTATCATTCATTTCTCCCACATTAGACTTATAATATGGATCATAATCAGTGTCGTAATATATATTTAATTTTTTACTCATTTTACCACTTTAATCTTGATGGAAAAATGAGCGAAAAATTGTAGAAGAATTTCTTAAAGAAGAATAATTAATATTTTTAATTTACTATTAATCAAATCCTTTATAACTCTGACACTATACGTTCTGCGTAAAAGGAAAATAAAAAAAGGAAGAAAAAATATTGGATTCATTCATTAATCAGCCAAGTACGTACATTATTTCTCTACAAACGTAGTCTACATAGAATGACACGTATCGTTTAGTTGATATACTTTTCAAGTTCCTTTATAAAAACATGGACATAAATTTCTATAATGATTGCGATCCCAATCACAGACTGCAAATGAGCCTGGCCAGTCGGACTGTAAACTGTATAAATATATATATATAATCATTTACGGGGCACAATAAATCATTCATAAAAGATAATGTATGTTAAAGTTTTATTTTTTGGACACATACATTTTATGCATTGTTAGGCGAAACATTGAGGAGTATTTTCAGTCTAGGGTTCAACTTAATTTGTCTTGAATAAAATGTGTGTTAGCGAAAAAAACACTGATATTAGATTTCATAAATAAAAAAATGATCTTGAATTGTATTGAATATAATGGCATAGAGGAACATTGGCAATCTAGGGTTAACTAAAATAATCATTAGAAATTTGAATAAAATATGTGTCAGTGAACAAATTGGAGATATAAAATTTCATATCCAGGAAAAATAATTATTAGTTCTAAAATGATCTTGGATTACTTAAAGTCTTAATAAGTAGGCTGTATGAAAATAAAAACTATCAAATTGTTACAGGTTATTAACTACATCATCCCAAGATATATGTCGAAAAGACAAGCTGCCTATTGAAACATATACTAGAGAAACTTGAAGCATTAAGCGCAGGATATTGAGTCTGAGTTGTGACACATGGTCAAGATTCCAATTTATGTAAGGAAATCGATGACAGACCAATTGTATGGCCAAGTAGTCTACTCTCTGTGACTTACTGTGTCATCGGTTACCTATATTGGCACAGTAGGGGTCATATAATTAACCCACAGCAATAGATTGAACCGCCCAATAGATTCGAACAATTATATCCCTAAACGCTATTAATCTATAAATATAATCGAAGATAAAATGATGATGATTGGAAGCAAAATCTTAGAATGAGTTTCTTTAATTCTTTTTTAATAGGAGTTATATTTTGATTTGAATATATAAAAATCTCTTTTCTATTTTTAAAATATTGTTTGCTAGGGGTTGACAAAAAGTATGATTTTGATATTTTCAGATTCAGGCTGTACATTTCACTATTTCAGCCCTTTCTATGCAACTAATAATGCATAAAGATGTTATTGCAAATTGTATCAATTTTTTGGCTTGAAAATAGCTATGCAGTCCGCAAATGCATGCGATATATTTAAAAAAAATTATATAGAGAGAAATGCTTTATTCTTCCAAACTCCCCAAATACATCGAGCTGCTACATTATACAGCATACTAATCAATCCGTGATCGGACATATATTTACATGACATAATAAAAAAAAAAGAAAACAGTTGTTATTTTTCCCCACAGTTTCCTTTTACAATCAATTCCAGTCTACACACTAAATACAAATATTTCAATTCATTCCTTTTTTTCTTTCCCTTTCTTGTCCCTTCCAATTCACCATTCCACAATTTTTATTACTTTTTGATCGACAAATGCACTCTCCCGAATGCACCTTCTCAGATCCTCTCCAGTGCCCAGTTAAACAAATTCATTATCAGAGAGCAATATGAGATCAAACCAGAGAAATAATAGTCGTAGCAGTAGGTCAGTTTACATAAAAACAAACAAATAAAGACATTTTACCAAAACAAAACTAATGCATAGATTTAAAGGAAAATATAATAAAAAGTTGGTCTAAAAGAGAATATGTTGAGTCATACTCTGGAGACAAAAATAAAAAATTTATTGATCGTTACTTTGAAGTTTTAAATTTCTTGTCATACTATGGTTCAGACAACAAAATGATTTGGTCAGAAATGGGAAATTAATTCACGAGCTGAGTTTTAAAATTATTATTTTAATTATTATCTTAAGCAGTACTACTTCTGAAAAAAAGGCTCTAGGAAATATTATGCGGACTTAAAATATAAAAGCATCTTGGACTCAGATAGAATTCAGCCTTCCTTTGTTAAATGAATTTCACTGAGAAAATAAGTATGTTCCCGACATAATACCTATTTAATTATTAGGTAATATTTGTTTAATTATTATATTACTTGTTATGAAAATAGTGGATATATTTTTTATAATCTCCAACCATTAACAAAAAAGACCAAATGCGAATACATTTTTAATTACTTTCCAACATACAAGCTATTTGATTAAGAGTGTTCAATCAGTTAACACGGGTGATGTTTGATCAGTTGGCCTCCGTCAAAATTAAAGGCCATCCAGGGCAATCATGCATCCATTTTTTTTTTGGTCAGTCACTCTGATTGGATGATTGGACTAATTTCATCAAAACACTTCCACTATAAGCCGTAAGACTAATAAATCCATTGCTTCCCACCCTTATACTAGAGATAGAGAAAGCATTAGTTAGAATAAAAATAAAACAAAGAAACTGATTCCTTTACAGGAAGCTTTCAAAAATGAATACACTAATTGGAAGGAAGTTTGAAGAGGGATAGAAAAAAAAGAAGCGATTGAGGTCGGACTTAATGCATACCTGCCGTGACCAGGGGCCAGGTAATTATGGGCAGAATGGAGGACGATTTGGTGCACAATCAGGATCGAATAGAAATAGAAAATGGGCGGTCCGGTGCCTGCATTGTCTGCCTTCGACAATAGCACCTCTGTCTCCGTCCTTTGCCGATCTAGAGGCAATCATACGGATTGGTCCCTGGTCTTTCCCTTCAATTTAAAATTTCAACTTTACAAAGCCCAGGAGGAAGTTGCATTTGTTTTCATTATAACAGACAATGATTAAAAAATTTAAAAAAAAATCACAATTATCCAATGAGTGGTTATTCAGAGTTGTAGTGCATGAATCAGATAATTATTAAGTCACACATCCAACGGTATCTTAGAAAGGGACAGCAATGAAGTTTGGTAAGTTGTACCTACACACAAGTTTAATTATTGCTCCGGTAATAAACATAGTGTCGAAGAATGTGAAAATAAAATGCAGGATGTTAATAAAAGTTAGAATTAATTTAAGAATACTGTAAACTGATAATATTGTAACAGCTGTAGAAATTAATATTGACAAAAGAGCATTATCGTAACCTACGCCGTATAGAAATTGCAAACATTTATTTATTTATAATATTACAATCTGCCACAAATTTTG
>NW_027104827.1:526826-528176 GCF_000696795.3 Halyomorpha halys | reverse complement strand
TTATCGTAACCTACGCCGTATAGAAATTGCAAACATTTATTTATTTATAATATTACAATCTGCCACAAATTTTGTTAATGGGTAATATTGACAATTAATAATTGTACAGTTTCATACAAATAAAATAAAATAAGTAAAAAAAATAGTAATAAAATAAAAAAAATAAATAAAATCCCTATATGTAAACATTAAGAAAACTAAATAAATGAAATGAAAATAATCAAACCAAGTAAAATAAATTATATACAATATTTACAATCTCGACCTATGGATCACCGAGCCTACTCTATCCCCCACGCATGAGGGGTAGAGTAAATTGCTGTAAAAGCTATGTTACCTCATATGTCCGGAAAAAAAAACCTTTATACGATTAAACAAAAATAAAAAACGCTTCATTCTTACAATTTTTTTTTAAAGAGGGTTTTTATGGAACAGTATGAAAGACATATTTTTATACAATCTTACTAAAAACCATATTTTAAAGGCTGATTAAAAGTAATATGTTTGTTTTCGTATGTAATTATGTTATTTATGATTAGGCTTGGACATTGAAATAATACTTGCAGAATCAAAAGAAAAGGAGATAAATACACATTGTTCCTGAGATAGGTTTTGTGCCTACTTTAATTTTCTAATCATCCATTTTTTTTTATTAAGAAACATCCTTTGTTTATTCCGGTCTAGGACAATGGTTCTTAAAAGTAAGAAAGGATCCCATAGAGAATGATGGAGCGAAAGATTAATCGCAGCAATGCTTCCAAGGAAACAAGTAGAAAAGAACTGAGAGCAGTCTGTGACAGACCAAGGCCAAATCATGTAGTCAATTTAGACGCTTTTGGTGTTGATAAATCGTCATTTAACTGTGTAATGTAATAAAGCCTTATTCGTCTGAGGTACCGATCTTTGCTCAGACACCGTACGAAAGGGACTAAGGAGTACGAAATTTGATCGATGTGCACCACGGTTGGGGTTTAGATCTTGGAAAAAACGATTATTTACCAAGGAGGAAAAGAGAACGATTTTATTTACTAAAGGGTCTCTCTTCGGCCACCAGGAGAGCGATTCGCTTATTCTACAGTTACAGAGTCCTTAATAGTCTATGACCTGTCGGTTCGAGCCAGACAAGTGGTGGGTGCTGATTTTTTAGAGTATAAATCCAACTCTTTACTAATAATTCAAGATTATTCTTCTAAATTATTATGAAATGTCCTACAATTGTCGTCGCAATGAAAGAAATCATTGCAAAATATGGAGTCCCATGTTCTAAGGTCGGATAATGTGACACGATTATCACTTCACAGATTAACATGTATCACAGCAGATTTACCAGAATTTGCCGACTCTCGGAAC
>NW_027104827.1:515385-526776 GCF_000696795.3 Halyomorpha halys | reverse complement strand
AGCTTATTATCAGAAAAGGTATATGAATGTGATGTAGAAGTTAGCCTCATTGGAGAACTGTCACTGAAATATATATGATTGAACGACACATGTTCAACATTACCTTAAGATTATGTTGTTAATATATAATGTGATTATGTTTTCTATTTTATAATGAGATATTTAAGGCTGCCTCTATTGGTATAAGCGGCACTGGTTTTAGTTTTGAATTTAATTAACGACTTACTAAAAAGGCATTCAAAATGTTTTGCTATTATTAGAGCCATTAAGTCTATGCATATTGTGCGAACATTTTTTATTCCGTTCATTTTAGTTTGAGGTGGCTTGTAAACAACTGGTTTTCCAACAGGTTACTCGTCCATTGTACTAGACAGTGGTCCAAACATACTACTCACGCGAATGTTACGAATTCTATTTATTATTGAAGTATTGGTCCTGGTAGGATTCTAAGTAATGTTCGATAATACTTGAATTTTTCTGCAGAGATGTTGTGATGTAGATCCATTGGTAATATTTCCTGAATCAATGTTCATATCTAATCAACCAAAAACATGATAATTATATGTTTTTATTTGATTAGATTTTATTAAAACAGACCTTAAAGATTCATCATCTATTCAACAGTCTGACGATGTTTTATAGAAACGCTGGAGAATTAACTCTCACCTTCCTCTTTAGGAGAATAGACTAATCAGTCTGTTCGGACAGTCCACTTGGTCAGGCTTGGTGATTACATATAACACAGTATCTTTATTCACAAAAGATAACACTTTACAAAACCTTCGAAAGGATACATAAGGGTTTACGTATTAAATAATGCAACTTATCAAACAACGATTTGAACACAATAAATTATAGAGCCATAGTTTTTTTTTTCTACTTTACCTTACAATCAGTGACTAACAATTGGAAATCTCGACCAATTTTATTGATAAGTAATGAAAAATGTGAGGAATTACCAACCTTACATTTTTATAACAGTTGATCTGAACTGAAGAACTGAAAACATAATACTAAAAATTTAAAAAAAAACATTAAAATATCTTCATTTATTTGCTGCAACAAACCATAATTTACCAAGAAAATACTGACACTTAAACCTTTTCGTTCACGATTGGATAAAATGGGATGCATATAGTTAGCAATATCAGGCTGATGGAACAAAAGGTAGGGTTTGTACCTTGGCTAAGATTTGTCCCTGAGATTTAGAGCCCTTACCGTCCCTTGTTAAGAACACCTACCCCCTCCCCTTCGCATACATTATTCAACGATGACAAATCACGGTACAGCGATTTGCCGAGTCCCTTCCTCCTCTGATCTCTCTGAGCTTTTAGGATCATCTTCCTTATAGTAGAGTAGGAGACGTCTAAAACCTGCCATCTTAATCTCCAAGAGGGATAACGTTATGATTTCTATGCCCGTACTTCATGAATTTAAAATAATTGTTCTCCAAATTATTGTATTCCTAATATTTTGTTCCAGGCCCAGCCCACATCTTCAGAGTAAGTTCTTTGTATATATAAATATAGTATATACAATAATATATTAATAATATTACTTCTGGATACACCTTTATATAATTCATTTCTGTTTACTACTTAACGTAACTATACTATACTTTTGTAAAAAAATAAACTAGAAATAAAAGGTTACCTTACTTTATTGCCACAGCACCCATTTTGGGATAAAAAAAATTTACGCCACCCTCATTGGGCTAAAACATTTCGTTGCACCCTTGTCCAACTTAAAATAAATTTGGATGAAATTTTCTTTGGACTAGTTTAATATGTAGGAAAAGAAGGGAACAGTGCAATGCAAATGTTAGAATGCATTGTATATTTGCTATTTTAATTTTAATTATTTTAATTTTTTTTTTCGTAGTATTTAAAATGATGATTTATTCCTTTAAATATTTTCTTTCGATTATGGTTGATCAAAAGTTTGTTTTATCTACCTTAGCAATCAAAAAATTTAATAAGTTGCATGGTAAAAAAAAAAGAAACATGAAGATTATTAATAAAACTGTTTATAGAAAAACAATTATTGGGACAGGACTTTGCAAGGATGTAATAGTTCTTGAGCAATGTTTATACGCGGTGGTTGTTTGTCCAGAGTTTAGCTCAACCGCCAAGTTATCTTCCCTAAGCCGTTAAAAATCATAAACCCACCAATAAGAAACCAGGTGTATCCAGGAGGATCTCAATACCTTAGACCTTAGACTTAATCCACGATAAATATAACGGAATAAATAATTATCTACCAGCCTTTACCAGAGATCCAGTGACGTAGGTCATTCATCCGCTGGCCAAACTCTAATCCTTCAAATACAACCACCAAAATCACACAAAACTACTCCGTCAACATTAATGTGTATCGGCTGTTTTTTTTCCGATTCTTCTAAAACAGAAAATAGACATGATAAAATGCATTATGTAAGGAAAATATAATTCAAAGTAACTAGTACCTTTTTCTACCGTGGGTATATGAAGGTCTAAATGAAGTACTTACCTGTGGATATATATGGTAGTTTCCTGGAAAATCTAACTTTAATATTTGAAGAGGCCTCCGTGAGATGATTGATACAGGTAAATAAACAAAAATAACTGAGTAAAATTTAAAGAAGAAATAATAATAGGAATAAGAAAAGATTAGTTGAGGTGGGATGGAGGAGGAAGAAAGAGAGAAGAGAAGAAAGGACTTAAAGAAGGGTAATGTTGAAAAGGTTGATGGGGCCTTCCTACTCTGCCACCTCACAGGAAGTGGGGATGGGGTGAGTGCAAGGAATAAAAGAATAAAGGAAGTGGGGAAGTTGTCAAAAACTTAATGTGTCTTTGTGTGATGTGCTGTATTTTTTCCAGTTGTAGTTAGTGGTGAATGTGCGTCCTGTTACATTTCTCTAGAGATGGGCCTCTACAGATCTTATATAACATGCTGAGTATTGTTGAAGTGACTTAAAGGTATAAGTATAAGGGGGTATTAGGTATAAGAAGTGTAGCAGTGGTGCACCGTGTAGTAATGATGAGTATTGCTTTGTATAAGCGTAGTTTGAGTGTGAGCGATAATCCTAGAGGGTAAATAAGGTATTTGAGTTGATAATGTGGTTGACCTTACAATCTGTATGCTGAATTGTATGTTTGCTGTCAATGAGAGGTGAGGCTCTAGTTCCATGCTAAGGTATATAAAATGTCTCTTGGTCTGTATTGTCTTTTCTTTTTGGGGTTTTCTAGTATGAGAAAGTTATGGCATCCGATTTTTATTTGTTGAGGAGTGTGTTTATATCTCGTCATTTGGGTACTATGGCCTTTTATGATTGTATGAGTACTGGGACCATGGCTTTTTCTGCATTCATGCTAGCTAATATAGCTGGCTATTTCATCAACATATTTAAATTCATCATGACTGCATGGGCAGTTTCGATGCTAAACAAGATTGGTGCAAGGACCGAGCCCGGGGGACGCCGCAATTGAGTGGCTTTAAGATGGAGTCCGTACTGATTTATGACCAGCTGGTCGGGAAATTGGTGAAGTGTACGAGCTGAAAGTGTATATAACGCTTATAAAAGCTTTTCCTCTAAAACCAATCAGCTCTATAATATAAGCACTACTAGCGTCCTCTGTGGCCAATTGTAAAAACTTATCTCAGCGACCTCTGTGGCAAGTAAAGGCAGGAGTTAGGCATTTTTTTTCTCGATTAAAATTATTTTTGTTTTTTTTTATTGAATATAACTTCATCATGTGTGAGGAAATACCAAAGGAGCAGTTCCCAGCCTTCGGAGGAGAAGAGAGGAGAATACTGGAAGCAAATAGCCACCTGAGTAAGTTCACCTCTAATTTTCTTTTACTACCTTAACCTTCATCTTCATTATTACCACATAACAGCATTAATAGCAAGATTTTAAAAAGTCTCCAAATGAAAATTGTTTAACTTAATCTAATCAGAAATTTTTTCTTTGATAGTCTCCCTACCATCATGCAAATTATTCTTTATATTATAGACTTTTTCTTTCAGTTCAGCTCAATTCTGAATTACAATAAATTCCCTTCACTACAGTCCAAGTTAACGCTTGACTATTTATAAAATTTATTGACTATCCATTATGTATACGAAAATTTGTATTACTTTGTTTTCCATTAAATTTCAATTTTATATTTTTAAAACGCATGTAGAATAAAGCATTATTCCAGGTGTTTGCCAATTGTCGTTTTTTTTTCTTTAACAGTATGATAAAAAACTTCATTCTAATATTACTGGTTCGAAAGATTGTTGAGTTCAAAAATAATCATCCGATAACCAATCACGCAAATATCGGGCTGAGAATGTGGATTAAAAACACATTAATCAGAGAACCGCTGCAGTGGATATCTGTAATTAATGTATCACTTAATTGAAATATAGATCTGGCACTGCTCCCTCTCTCCGTTTGAGCTTTGTAATTACTTTTAGGCTTATAAGTAATTAGCATCAGTTATAAATCAATGGGTGGCCTCCAAGTCAATACGAGACTTGCTAATGATGGCTCCAATATCAATCGTTTCTTCAATAGACTCGGGTTGCTCAGTTTTAGCATTGAGCATATATATAAATGGATTTACAAATTATATTTCATTCCTCTTCTACTAAATTTCCATGAGAAAAGTCAAAAGGTTAGCGATTAAGGAATTATATGTTCCCATTTACTTATTCATGAGTTGCCAAATATACTAGGCCCATCTCCTAAGCATGTTTCATTGTTCATTGTTATAATTTTTAGCATAATAATCATATATTAAATACTATATTTGCCTTGATATATATTTAATATAATGTGAAAAAGCATGGTGAATATTTGGACATTTAATGATCTTAATTCATTAATAATTTACAATTAGAAGGTGTAATTCCTTTTAATAAATTATAGGTGCTAAAAAGATATTTAATCACTAAACCCTTTTAAGTGTGGTTAAATTAATTTTTTTTAAATTTTATAATTTTTTTTAACTCTTAATTGAACAGAGGTTACAGCTTAAAGGAAGTACAGGCCAACTTGATTAATTAGATGACTGTGAGATTTTATATAGTTCTATCTGTATTGTTGAAAGTTATTAAAAACCTGTAAAAATGTGTGACAAATATTCAATATATATATATTCAATATATATATTTGCCAACTACCATGTTTTATTGAGCACACAGAGGATGACATGTGGAATAAAAGAATTGCCTAAATAAAAGTACTCTTACATCTTAAGATATAAGTCGAAATAATTAAATACTAAATGGTAATTTAGAAGTCAGTGCTAGAGATTTTTATATTGAAGAGCAGGATTTCTAAAATATCAAGATAAAAATCAATAATGAATATGTATATATTCTAGTATTATATAACATACTAAATTAATGAAATTAGTTTTATATTTGTGTAGTATTATTTTTTAATATGCTAAGTTTTAATAATGGATTAAGTAATACTTATTTTATTACAGACTAAAGTTATTATACTAAAGACACTTTTGTATTTTGAATTAACGTGTTTCAATTGTAATATCTGTTTTGTTTTTGTATTTTAAATTATAATTTTTCTTAAGTATTGTATCTTACATGTTCACAGATTCATTATCACTCATCAAACCAAAAAGTCGTGAACCGAAAGTCTGATTGGGGGCCTCCATAATTCAAGCACTGTTAGCGCCTCATATGTCCGACAGTAAAAACTTACCTCCTATAGCACCATTTGTAGGGAGAAGAAGACACTAGAGTCATGATAGAGCCAACTTTTTTAGGAGCAATAGTCATTCTTTCTTCATTCTAATTCAGTGAAAAATGAGTGAGTAGCACTTTCTGAAGTGCTCTCTCCCTAGCAACAGAGGAGAGAGGAAATAGAGGGATGCGGAGAAAAAAAAGAAAGATTGGAGTAAGTCGACTTCTTTCCATATAATTCACATCCATATACCCCTCATCTAATTAATAGAACTCAAAATTAATTAACACACCCTACCCATAAATGTTCTCTTGCGGCCACTCGCACACCATCTGTAAATTATCCTATAGATTTTTTCTGTTAATTATGTTTTATTTTTCATTACAATTCATTTTCATTACAGTCCACTTACAAAACCCAACCAGCCAGTCAAAATTGAGGTAACTTCTGGCCTTAAATCGGCGGCACACGCATGGACAAACTAATGCTGTGGCTTCCTCTTCTAAGTACCTTTCAATAATGAATCTGAGAACCTATTCTCGAACTCGCATCACATTTCCTTTCCCAGAACCTCTCCTTGAGGAGTTTTAGGACAAGCAGTTAGCAGGATCGTATCTCATATATACTGTGCATGTATTGCCGTTAGTATTTTTGACACCCGAAGTAGCAACCAAATCTGTTTTCAATTTAAATAATTCGGAAGACTTGGTGAATTTGTGTATTATTGTTTGTAGTAACTATGATAATACTGATGATATTGAATTTTCGGATGATTCTGACACCGGCAGTGTTGATAATACTGAAATAAACGCCAAAGATGAGTCTGATGAGGATGATATTCAAGTTTCTAAAAAGAAAATATAAAATATTTTATTTTTATTTTGTTTATTCAATTTTGTTTATTCATTGGTTGTTTATCTTGTTCTTTGTTCTTAGCCCTGATGAAGGCTAGAAATTATGGCCGAAGCATTAGCACGATTAAGTAAGTTATTTCAACTTATTTGTATTATATTCTATCATTTTATATTATATCTTCTTAAACATCCACGGTTAACCATCTCTCATCATTAATAATAATTATCTCCAATAACAATAATATAAAACGTTTTAGCTACATTTTTTGAACAACATTTGGTCTGATTTGTTTAAACACTCTGTTAATACAATTGTAAAGGCTAAATAGATATTAAACCACATTTTTCATAATTAGTATCTGAGAAGCATATGCGTGTGCTCATGTAACTCTAGATAGTGAGTGTGCCCCCGGGTTAAGTTGAAGGCACACTTCATATAGAATGATATATGTATGTCTAAAGAGTTTTTGTTGATAGCTTTCGAACTTTAATCACTAAACATTTCCGTGTCCCAGAAATGGCTACAAAAAATATATATGTATATATAAATGAAGGTTTACATATATTACACATATTGCTGTAAACTGCCAGGAAAATGAGTTATTAAGAAAAAAGAACTGACAAAGCTAAATTTGTGTGTTTTTACAAATTATAAGTATACCTAATCTCAAGTATAAATACATATGACATACCTGAAAATCATCTTTGCTCGACCTTGTAAGCCAGCCCCTTTTTTATCACTCTACTAGGATATAGTGTGTGGGTAAGATGCAAAATCTCAATATAGCATGCATTTCCTAAAATAACCAAATACATAGCAATTATATTTATTTTTTCTGGAATTAATTTAATTGTAAAACGTAGAATCTGCTCACAAATAATTCAAAGCTATTTTTAATTATGGTGTCTAAAAGTCTCCCTAAATTTTCAGAAAGAGCATCGACGCTTAGGAACAAGAAGTTAAATGTTTTCTCTCAAATAAAGTTGGCCAACTTGATTTTCTTTTTTATTGTTAAAGGTACATTTATTTTTATACAATACTACCAAAATGATCTTCATGCTTGAATCTATTCTGAAAAAATTGTTTATAATTTTTGACAATTAATAATTAAAATATGAATGGAATATGGTCCGAGTGCGGTAAAAAAACAAACTCAAATAGAAGACAATTATACTATTTTATTGAGCCACCACTTTTATAGTGCCATAAAAATTATAGCATTTTTTGACCGCACCCGGACCATATTCCATTCATCTATACACACGGTCAATCAATAATCTTCCAATAATTAAAATAATAACCAGATGTTGAAAATTTTCCAAGTGTCATTTTTCCTATAATGGTATATTGAAGACAATATGAAAAATTGTCATTGACTAAATTAAAGTTACGTAAGGAATATAAATTTGCCTACTGGAATTATTACAAAAGCATGACTTTATAACTTTAACATTGTATACTATAATTAACATATCTTGCCATGGCTGTAGGTAAAATATCGGTACCACTATCAACACAGATAATCTTTTTTATCATTATAAAACTATAGTTTATGTTTAATTTTACACCATTATATTTAATTTTATTTACATATTTTACCATGGAATTTTAATTTTATACTGTTACTACCTTAATATAATTTTATTTTATCTATTCACTTCTATTAATTAAGGTTTATATTATTTTTTTATTTTTTTTTTTCATAGAATTTATCTTTTATTTCACCATTGCAATGCTACAATATTTTCTACCTTTTTAAATGATGGATTCAAGTTTTATTAAAACGGATATTTATACACGATCCAATATTTGTACATCTCCCGCTTTCTCCACAACTGTAATATTTAATGTATTTTTGTACGTTTTTTATATTTCCACTCATCACAACAGGTATTTTTAATTTAGTCTGTTTTATTAATCCCCTTTATATTACTATTTTTATATTGCCAGATATTTTTCTAGTCAGTTTATATTACCGTTTAGATTACTATTCTTTTGTTATTGCTTTTTAACCTAACTCATATTGTTGCGGCCAACATATGATCGGTAATCGACTATGTGACAGATGATATAAAAAACAAAACAAATCCGCTCTCTGTTGTTTTTTTATAATAAAAACAGACAGATGACTTCTTAGCGCCTCTACGTTTGCACACACATCATCTCCTTTATCTCCTCACTGCGCACTCGTAGTTACCAGCATTCTGGCCATCTTCGCGAGCTAAATCATCTTAGCCACGGCGGGCGGACTTCTTCAACTCATCCTCCAAGAGGACAAGGCGGGCGGACGTACGTCCCTTTTGTCGATCTACTTCCACGAGAATGTCCACTCAGAACAACCACAACCGGGGCCCCACCAATTACCGGTGAAATAAGACTTTTTTTAATCTTTTGTTCAATTAATTTAGTTTTGTAATAGTTTTAATCTTTCTTTTTTTTTAGTTTGTATATTCTGTGTTCCTATTCTTATTATGTTTACCTATTTAAAAATACAAAAATAACAAAATTCGACTATTCTTTTCTTTCACGGTTGGGCTAGTAAAGGTTCCTTTCGAACCCCTACCCGCCGTAACACATATCATTCTGCCTTTTACACATCCCAAAAGCATCCTTCTACTTTATATTTGTTTTTAGAGTAGAATAGAATATATTTTATTTGAGAAAGACAAATTTTTTTTGCAAATTTATTACACAATATACAATTATAAAACAAAACCTATGTCTAGTGCTTCATCACAAAACAATAAACAAAAGATAAAACCAGTGCTCCATAACAAAACAATGAACAAAAAATAAAACAAACTGGTTAATAAAACTATTAACATAATATTCATTACTCCATTATATTAAACTTATAATAATAATTTTAAATAAACGAAAGCGTAAATATTAGTACAAATATTAATTGGCTTCGAAGACTATTTACACTCTACCATTTATATGCCACTTACAAAACCAAACTTATTACACACTGTTACAATGTAAATATAGTCTGTTCAATTTAGCTTCACTTTAAATGATCAATATATTTTCGATGTTTTGTAGGTCGTAAGATACGGATATGGGTGGCTTTAAGATATATTGTATATTTTCTATAAAGGTGGAACAATGAAAGGGGATGTGGTACAAACCATTATTGAAATAACTTTTGCAGAATGGACAAAGTTCACTTTCCTTGTAATTGTTGGTTTTGCTTCCGTGTAGTTTCATGTGCTCCGGGTTTCCTACTCTTAGTTGGCTGATGCACCTTATTTTTCTTATTTAACCTATGTGTTAGATATGCTTCAGGTTTGAGTAGGTTGAAACTGCAGAGTGATCGGTACACAGGATTAATATTTGAGTTCACTGCTCTATTGATATCAGTTGAGAAGTTATGGTTCAGGATCTTTTCTTTGCCTTTTTTATTGCCTTTATGATTCAATATTCCGTTTTTGTATGAAGTAATGAACTCATCCATCCAGATTGGTAGGCTTCCATATTAGCTTGTAAAACCCAGTTGTATTCTTCATCAGGGGTTTCTACATCTAGCATCCTTAGTCTGTTGAAACATAGTTTTGGGAGTATCATTTCTGACAATTTGGACCAGTAGTTGTTAAGCTTTGAACTTACATTTGTTCGTAATCTTTATTTAAATTTTCCCAAGATATTTCTATTAGTAGAATGTTTTACTTAAATTGCCATCACTTTCAGTATTTATGATTCTTTATGATAACATTTCCTTTGCATAAATATTATTAATTTATCAGTTCATTATTAATTACTGAGTTAGTTATTATATCTCCTTAGTTAAATTATGCCAATCTTACATTGGTTTTACTACATTTGTATCTTTGTTTTTATTTTAGTTCCCTTAAAGACATGCATTGTGGCTTGGATCGTCGGATATTTATAAATAGTTGAGGACTAATTTTTTTTCTTTTTTTTCTGTAGGCCTGACCAACTCCTTCAAAAATATAGTATTAGTTTTCCATTTCTTACATTAAGGAAATCACCATATGGTCATTTTTTTTTTTATTAGTTTCAGTAAACAAATCGAAAATCGACTATTTATTGCTATTAAAATCTGCTCAATCTTCTACTTATTTTCACAAATAATTTGTTTTAATATCATAGCGAGGCGAAAGGAGTGGCTCCCTGGTTCGCATTATTTGTAATATTATACTACAGTAGCCAATTATTAGAGGTTGGCTACAGTTGATTCCTTCACGCCTAACCGGTGCCTTAATGATCCAATTTTATTCCCACCGCTAGCACGGCTATAATCCTCAGCTACAAAGAGAGATGGAAGTTACTAATAGCAGCCTAATATTCACGTGCTATATTATAGCTGTCGCTGGCCAGCGGGAATTGTATAGGATGTCCATCCGAGCTCTAACAATTAACCATGTGTAAAACACGATTCGTATCATATTATAGTAACTGGTTTTGTGTTCTAGAGTATTTTTGTACCATTTTTACATCCTATGCTTTACTAGTTAACTCTACGTCAGCCGTTATTCTGGGGGAAAATTCAGAAACGATCTGCTGATTGTTGGTCTTGATTATTCTTCCCATCCTAGTCAATAATCAAATACCAAATTTAATTTAATTGAATCATTTTAGATGCATATTAAAAATTAACTATCCACGAAATTGCAATAATAAGGTATTGAACTGACCAGTAAGTATCACGCCGAGTTCAAGTGGCACTGTCTCTCTTTCTGATGCCAGTAAGTCATAGGTTTCTTTCTATGCTAATTAAATAGTACTGTGCGCTTCTCCTATTAGTTCAAGAGCCTAAGAGGAGAAAAAAGGCAGTTATCTCACCCCAATTTTTTATTACTTTAATGAAAACTACGTATAATTACTACTCAAAATTG
>NW_027104827.1:478694-515335 GCF_000696795.3 Halyomorpha halys | reverse complement strand
TCTTTAAATCCGTGCAGGAATATTATTATGAAGGTCTTGGCATTTATGAACATTACATGAACCCCACTCCTGTGGGTCCTCTAGCCTCTGCAGCCTTAAAGGCTCATATCAATTTTCTTCACTCAGTATCACAAGTCAATCTTTCCTCGCCAATGACAGCCAAGACCCATACTGATCCTCATTCTGTCAACAATAGCATAATTACAAAGTGTCCAAGCTTTAAGAGAGTCCTCAGTAACCATCGTTATAATTTAGGTACAGTTGAAGGAACACTTCAGCCAACCTGTAATTCAAAAGATCTTCCTCAAACTCTGGAGTCGCAGGCACACTTCCCTGTTCCAATTCTACATGCCACTCTAGTTCCCTGGGTCATTGTAGTAAATTTATAAATTACTTAGTGGTACAACACAAAAAATATTCTGACCGTTCAGCTGTGCCAGAGCCACTTATTGACATTTCGTTGGAAGTTACCTCCATAAAAACTAACTCTCAACAGCTACCCTCTTCTTTGGGGTCTCCTAGCAATCCTCATAGTCCTACTGGGCTCCAAGAGCCTGAATCACTAAGGTCAGATCGTTCCGGTACGTCTGATCCTAATAAATCCAACGACATTTCGTTAGAAAATATTTTCGTCCAGGACGAAACTTCAGAATCAAAACGCTCAGCTGCGTCAGATTCTAGTTACGCTAGCGACATTTCGCTGGTAAATAATCTTCCTCTATTTCACTCACAATTGCGGTGCACCTCCATCAGGTCCCCAATCTGTGGTCAACCTGAACCTACCCGCCTGCCTCGGCCTGAAATCCTAAAATCTAATCAGTCTACTCCGTTAGAAGCTGATGAAACCAATGACATTTCGCTGGATGTTTCCTTTATACAAAATCATCCACAGCACTTACCCTCTTCTGTGAGGTCTCCAGGCAGTTCTCTTGGTCCCACCGAGCTCCATGACCTTGATCCCTTGAGATCAGATCGCCCAACTTCATCTGATCTTAATAAATGTAACAACATTTCGTTGGAAGTGAACTTTATACTAAATGACTCGCAATGGTTACCATCTTCTATAGGACCTCCCTCCAAAAGGTCTCTAGCTAATTATCTTCTTATTCCCACTTGGCCGCTTCGTACACATATCCTTAGATTTGATTTCTTAATCTCATCATATTCCTGTGAATTCAAATATTATTTGTTTGAACGAACTAATTTAAATAAGAAAACTAAAAACTGCACCTTACCTCCAAGAGGTACTTAATGAATTACCGCCTTCCTCCTGTTCGCTACGTAACTCTCGAAGAGGCTCTACAGCTAAAAAAAGAACTGACATATTTCCTTCGATTAGGTGGTGAACACATTGCTCATTGGCATTGCAACCACCCAACTTGGTCATCATAACCAGGGGAACGTAGGAAGTCGATAATTTTCCTAAATGGATGTGCAAGGGTTGCAATGTTCATTAGAATTAAGTTCCCCATAATATTTCTGTGTGCTTCTCACAATCTTTATTTTTTTCACCATATTGTCGTCTCAGATGCCCCACAACAAAATTACTCCGTCTTCTGTCCTTTACTCTCGTCATTCCAACTACTCGAATGACGAGAGTAAAGGACTAATACTTCAGTTGTTCACCTATCATCTTCATACCTTGTCTTACACTTCGCACTTTTCCATGATTTTAGTGGTTTTCTATAGGCAGCATTCCTTGTGGTATCAAATACCTAATTTATCTGATACTAGATAAATTTGAAATTTTAAGCGGGCGGAATAGTGTGCTCTTTTTTACTACGACGCTTATTGAAATTCCGCCACAAAGTCAAAACCCTAGAACTCAGAGAAGCTCATTTTTCTTTAAAGATTTGACTGTAGTACTGCGATAGCTGAGGAAACCTACTGAGCGTATGAACGCTTACCGCATCATCCAATTTTGGAAATTACAAACCGTTCTCACTGGATTCACACATAAGATCAGAGGATAATTCTTCAGACTGCAGCTCTAGAGAACATTAAGCGTCGGAACTAGTAAAGCAACACTTTTGACGGATCTGAACTGCATGGTTTAAAATTGAAAGGGCAAGTTGTCCGAAACCTTTATTTAGGAGGACAATCTAGTTCTCCTTAACCCCATCAATGCCAATTTAAAATTTTTAACAAATTTTAGGCGGGCGGTATGTTGCGACCAACATATGATCGGTAATCGACTATGTGACAGATGATATAAAAAACAAAACAAATCCGCTCTCTGTTGTTTTTTTATACTAAAAACAGACAGATGACTTCTTAGCGCCTCTACGTTTGCACACACATCATCTCCTTTATCTCCTCACTACGCACTCGTAGTTATCAGCATTCTGGCCATCTTCGCCAGCTAAATCATCTTAGCCACGGCGGGCGGACATCTTCAACTCATCCTCCAAGAGGACAAGGCGGGTGACGTACGTCCCTTTTGTCGATCTACTTCCACGAGAATGTCCACTCAGAACAACCACAACCGGGGCCCCACCAATTACCGGTGAAATAAGACTTTTTTAAATCTTTTGTTCAATTAATTTAGTTTTGTAATAGTTTTAATCTTTCTTTTTTTTCTAGTTTGTATATTCTGTGTTCCTATTCTTATTATGTTTACCTATTTAAAAATACAAAAATAACAAAATTCGACTATTCTTTTCTCTTCACGGTTGGGCTAGTAAAGGTTCCTTTCGAACCCCTACCCGCCGTAACACATATCATTCTGCCTTTTACACATCCCAAAAGCATCCTTCTACTTTATATTTGTTTTTAGAGTAGAATAGAATATATTTTATTTGAGAAAGACAAATTTTTTTTGCAAATTTATTACACAATATACAATTATAAAACAAAACCTATGTCTAGTGCTTCATCACAAAACAATAAACAAAAGATAAAACCAGTGCTCCATAACAAAACAATGAACAAAAAATAAAACAAACTGGTTAATAAAACTATTAACATAATATTCATTACTCCATTATATTAAACTTATAATAATAATTTTAAATAAACGAAAGCGTAAATATTAGTACAAATATTAATTGGCTTCGAAGACTATTTACACTCTACCATTTATATGCCACTTACAAAACCAAACTTATTACACACTGTTACAATGTAAATATAGTCTGTTCAATTTAGCTTCACTTTAAATGATCAATATATTTTCGATGTTTTGTAGGTCGTAAGATACGGATATGGGTGGCTTTAAGATATATTGTATATTTTCTATAAAGGTGGAACAATGAAAGGGGATGTGGTACAAACCATTATTGAAATAACTTTTGCAGAATGGACAAAGTTCACTTTCCTTGTAATTGTTGGTTTTGCTTCCGTGTAGTTTCATGTGCTCCGGGTTTCCTACTCTTAGTTGGCTGATGCACCTTATTTTTCTTATTTAACCTATGTGTTAGATATGCTTCAGGTTTGAGTAGGTTGAAACTGCAGAGTGATCGGTACACAGGATTAATATTTGAGTTCACTGCTCTATTGATATCAGTTGAGAAGTTATGGTTCAGGATCTTTTCTTTGCCTTTTTTATTGCCTTTATGATTCAATATTCCGTTTTTGTATGAAGTAATGAACTCATCCATCCAGATTGGTAGGCTTCCATATTAGCTTGTAAAACCCAGTTGTATTCTTCATCAGGGGTTTCTACATCTAGCATCCTTAGTCTGTTGAAACATAGTTTTGGGAGTATCATTTCTGACAATTTGGACCAGTAGTTGTTAAGCTTTGAACTTACATTTGTTCGTAATCTTTATTTAAATTTTCCCAAGATATTTCTATTAGTAGAATGTTTTACTTAAATTGCCATCACTTTCAGTATTTATGATTCTTTATGATAACATTTCCTTTGCATAAATATTATTAATTTATCAGTTCATTATTAATTACTGAGTTAGTTATTATATCTCCTTAGTTAAATTATGCCAATCTTACATTGGTTTTACTACATTTGTATCTTTGTTTTTATTTTAGTTCCCTTAAAGACATGCATTGTGGCTTGGATCGTCGGATATTTATAAATAGTTGAGGACTAATTTTTTTTCTTTTTTTTCTGTAGGCCTGACCAACTCCTTCAAAAATATAGTATTAGTTTTCCATTTCTTACATTAAGGAAATCACCATATGGTCATTTTTTTTTTTATTAGTTTCAGTAAACAAATCGAAAATCGACTATTTATTGCTATTAAAATCTGCTCAATCTTCTACTTATTTTCACAAATAATTTGTTTTAATATCATAGCGAGGCGAAAGGAGTGGCTCCCTGGTTCGCATTATTTGTAATATTATACTACAGTAGCCAATTATTAGAGGTTGGCTACAGTTGATTCCTTCACGCCTAACCGGTGCCTTAATGATCCAATTTTATTCCCACCGCTAGCACGGCTATAATCCTCAGCTACAAAGAGAGATGGAAGTTACTAATAGCAGCCTAATATTCACGTGCTATATTATAGCTGTCGCTGGCCAGCGGGAATTGTATAGGATGTCCATCCGAGCTCTAACAATTAACCATGTGTAAAACACGATTCGTATCATATTATAGTAACTGGTTTTGTGTTCTAGAGTATTTTTGTACCATTTTTACATCCTATGCTTTACTAGTTAACTCTACGTCAGCCGTTATTCTGGGGGAAAATTCAGAAACGATCTGCTGATTGTTGGTCTTGATTATTCTTCCCATCCTAGTCAATAATCAAATACCAAATTTAATTTAATTGAATCATTTTAGATGCATATTAAAAATTAACTATCCACGAAATTGCAATAATAAGGTATTGAACTGACCAGTAAGTATCACGCCGAGTTCAAGTGGCACTGTCTCTCTTTCTGATGCCAGTAAGTCATAGGTTTCTTTCTATGCTAATTAAATAGTACTGTGCGCTTCTCCTATTAGTTCAAGAGCCTAAGAGGAGAAAAAAGGCAGTTATCTCACCCCAATTTTTTATTACTTTAATGAAAACTACGTATAATTACTACTCAAAATTGATGAATCTGCCAAGTATAGATAGGGGGAATAAAAAATGGCGGATGTTTGAAAGCGATAAAAAAAAAATTTTCATTCGGAGCTCTATATCTTAAAAACACAAGAAAACCTAAGAGAACGTCATTTAAAGAATGTTAAAATTTGAGCCCTAATAGAGTTATTTACGTTAAATATTTTTCGAGATATAGCTTTTTAAAAAAGCAGTGTTTCAGAAAAATGTTGTAAGTAAAAATGTTACTCAAAGATCAGTAGTTAGTGAATTTATTTTGAAAAATTTATATCTCAAAAACCATTTGACGTAAAAATGTCTATTAGCACTCAAATTAAAGCTAGTTTAATGAGCTATAAAGTAGTTTATGATGTTTATCTTCGTAGGAGTAGTAGTGTACATGAAATTTGCTAAAATAAATTGATTTATAATTGTTCGGACAAATTTTCATTTGCCAAATTTATACTGATATGTGAATATCATAAAAACTACTACCCCTACGAAGATAAGTGTCATGAACTACTTTATAGAAAGTTGAATTTCCTTTATTTTGAGTGTTGGCAGACATAAGTGCGTCTTATGGATCTAGAGATATATTTTTAGAGATACTAGAAATTAACATTTTGTGGGTTTATTTTGTAAAATATCATAAAAACTACTACTCCTACAAAGATCAACATAATTAACTATTTTGTAGTAAATGTAACTAGCTTTAATTTGAGTGCTGGCTGACATTTGTACGTCGAATGGTTTCTGATTTGATGTTTTCCATAAATCAAACTTGTTGTCCGAACAACTATAAATAAATTTATTTTACCAAATATCATGAAAACTACTATTCCTACAAAGGTAAAGGTTATAAACTTCTTTATAGTCCATTAAACTAGCTTTAATTTGAGTGCTAATAGACATCTGTACGTCACATAGTTCCTGGGATATAGATTTCTCAAAATAATTTAACTAACTACTCATCTTGTTGTCGATTTTTAAGAAATTTTTCTTTTTAAAAAGCTATATCTCGAGAACTATTGGACGTAAATAGCTCTTTTAGGGCTAATATTTCAGCAAATTTACTCTTCTTTAAATAATGTTCTCTTACATTTTCTAGTATTGTTATTTTAAAGATAAAGAGCTCCGAATGAAAATTAATGTTTTTTTTAAGTTTTGAAACAGCCACCATTTTTTATTCCCTCTACCTATACTTGGCAGACTCAACAATTTTGAGTAGGAATTATATCTAGTTTTCATTAAAGTAATCAAAAATTGGGCTGAGATAACTGTGTTTTTTTCTTACCGGCTCTTGTACTATATGCCCTACAAAACCTGCATTTGAAATTCTCAGTCCAATCCCGTACTACTAGGTCCCATTGATCTGATCAATTACCCTTTACCACACCGAACTGCTGCTTTTTACAATTCATTTTTTACCCGAGTTGCCTTTCTGTGAACTCTATTATCTCTACCGGAAGATTATTGATTTACCGTGTGTATAGATGAATGGAATATGGTCGGGGTGCGGTAAAAAAAAAAACTCAAATAGTAGATAATTATACTATTTTATTGAGCCAACGTTTCGCCCCACGTTGCAGGGCTTCGTCAGGGCTGTTTTGACGGCAGTCAAAGACAAAGTGACTTCGACTTTGACTTTGTCTTTGTCTGCCGTCAAAACAGCCATGACGAAGCCCTGCAAAACTTTGGCTTAATAAAATAGTATAATTATCTACTATTTGAGTTTTTTTTACCGCACCCGGACCATATTATCTCTACCATACTACATTAAGATATAAACCAAAGGAATTCTGATCGGATCTCCTTCTATTCTGGAGATAGAATAGTTTCACCTTATCTAAAACAATACCCCTATCTCATTCCATACATAAGTCAGAAACTTTTGAGTCACTTTTGACTAAACTTTCTTCCCCGAAACCTTTTATATTTTCCGTCAAACCAAATTCCCAATATGTTATAATCTCAAATTACCCCAGGTTGAACTGGTTGTACCTTCTTTCCGAAATCAGTATTTCCAAGTGTCCATCCTATACCAGATATTCAGCGCCCTTTCAATATCTAACAAAACGTACGCTTTAAATCCTCATGACGGCATGTCTATCAGACTTCTGCCCTCCTTCTCACCGAACTACTGCGTTTGACAAGCTCTACCAAACCCAAGCTTCCTCCTTCTGAAACACTAAACCTCCCACCATAGGCCAACCACCATCAGTCCTGTAATTCAACTTTCCCCGTTTCAATCAATAAAATCAGTAGGTTTTTATTTTTATTATTTCAATTATCTCTCCATCTACATTTTGTATAGAGTTCGGAGCGCAACATTGCCTCAACCAACTTGAAATTTAGATTGCTTCAAGGGGAATCTAGATCCCAAATGATTATTATATTTTCCAATACAATCCATTTCAATTCTAACTAAGAAACCTGTCGAGTCCGTAGTATGACAGCAGAAGTGAAGTAATGTGGTTATATTATTGACGGTGATAACATTACAGTATCTAGTTGCTTTACAATGTTACCGCTTCTTACTTATACCATCTGTCTATTAGCCGAAGACAGTCTATTCTTATCTGTGAGACAAGATTATATTTATGCGGATTTTTTTTCTTACCTTATTATTTTTAAGATTATTTTGTCACGTATTATCAGATTTTCATCAAGTTATAGCTGGTAAGGAGTCTACTAAATTTCTCGATCTTTCCTCACGATTTCTTTACCTGAGAAAAAAAATATATAAACGTGTAACACTACTCATTATCATGTAATTACAGAACCTGTATTTCATTAAGGTACATATTGAGAAGACATATCAAAGAATATTCTTTTTTAACTATAAAGAAATTGTCATCACCACAACCAGCCTCCTCCAATTTTTGTTCAAATATATATATATAAAAAAAATTCTGTATTCAGGACTCAGGCTTGATGAAGCCCTGCAAAGTGGGGCAAACATCAGTTACAAAGATAAAATAATGAATTTGAAAAGAAAAAAATTAACAACAATAATTAACAGAATATATAAAATAAGAATAGAATAAATAAAATAAAACCATATGTCATATCTTAAAACATAAGATGACTAACACTTCTGATGATAAATAAAATGAAAAAAAAAAATAAATCGAATACAATTAAACTAAAAATAATAAATGAAAAGTTACAATTGTTATTCTTCGGGAATTAGAACCACAGATAAAGGAGGGAATAGAATTCCATTGGGAAGAGGGGTGGTTAAGGAAAGATCTACCAAAGGCTGGGATTCGATGTGCAGTTACATATAAGACTGAATGAAGGCCGTGAACGGGTATTCCGTAAATGTACTGAGGATCTAAATTGAAGGATATCACAGATGTACAAGGGACGCTAGGAATGGATAAATTGATAGAGGAAGGAAGCAAGAAAATATTTACGACGGAAGGAGGAGTTATGCCACTTCGTAAAATCAGGTGACAAAGGAGTCTCTGAGGACCCCAATGATGAATCGTACAAAGCAATTAATTGTCCGTTTTAATTTTGCTTCAAGATCCCCAGAGACACCTCCGTCAACCACACGAGGGGGAATATTAAGAAAGTAACAAGAAGCCTACGGGTTCTACAAAAGGAAGTGGATGACGAAGATAATTTAAGCGCTTTGACGGGAAATGGTTTTTCCGGGAGAGAGTTTAATATAGCACGCTAATTTGAATTATCCTGATGTGGGATTAATCCATGAAAATTTCATAAACTCGGATAAACGGTAGCTAATTGCTTTGGCCGTAACATGGATTTGACTAGAGATGAATATTGAACATAGACGAAATATGTTCCTTGAAGACTAAAACATAAAAGGTAACTCGAAATTTTATTTTTTACTATCAAAAGTAAATATAAATGTTACTTATAATGATTAATACAAGTTAGTGACAATAGTATTTAATTAAAATTTATAATTCTGATCTACAATACTTGAGATTATTCCCCAAAACAAACACCGAGTTGATGAAGACGTATTTGAAGGTAGAGGATATATTAGCCGGACTGAATGGATCCTAAAGACAGTGTTTATGTTTATAAAGGTGAGCTAATCCTTTATTCATCGAAGCATTACTTCTGTCAGGATCAAAGTCATTTCATATTATTTAGCTTCATCCACCAACTGACAGATATGACGCCGAGCTGTTTAGAATCAGAAAATTATCCAAGTTTAGAAAGTTTTATTTGAAAAGTTTGCCCTTTCATTGGCTTAGAAACTTGATTTGGCCCATACATATTTAGCCCGGGATCTGCATCTCAAAGGAATTCCCTCTTTAGCCTCAGGCACCAGCTGTCATGGATAGAGTCTGTCTCGAACCGGGTTCAATTTGAAAACCCTATCTATCATCAGAAGCCTATAAAGTAACTTTTCCTATACTTTTTTTTTTAACAAAAGACTGTATATTATATATATACGTATCGTATGTTACCAATTGAATGTTTTTATTGGAGTGGGGTAGCTCAGTGAGTAAGGCATAGTGCTATTAACACCCAGGATACGATTTTAAAGCCAGCTTTGGTAGATAATTATTTACTTTATTATTATTTTGATACTGTAGCCGTGAGTCAGTCCTGTGGGTTTGGAAGCCCTCTACCCAGCCCCTATAATGTGGGTGCTCTTAATCAGGGAAAAATATGGTGGGTAAGCATGATCATGAACAAATCGCATTTTTATAATTATTAATAAAATATAAATTATAGAGTAATAATAGAAAATATATACTATAAATTATAAGAAACCTTTTTTTTATTATCGATGTAATTAGATTAAAAGATTAAAGTTTATATATTAAAATTTAAAAATTTCGCAGATACAATATTACGTTGAAGGGGTGTTATTATCTAGTTTGGATGGTGTCCACAACACGTAGAGGCGTCCATCATTTATGAAACTGAAAATCAAAAATTTAAAAAAAAATTGAGGCTGTTTAAATTCACTCTGTTTTATACGAAGGCACACATAATTATTTAGTAATCATTGAAAATCAAATAAACATATACTAAAAATCGATCAACAACTTGTTACAAGACAATTCTCCACATTCATTGTATCTCAGTCTAAATACTGTATCGTAAATATTTTTATTCAACTATTTTTTTAAATAATACTCAATCGCTTATCTTAATTATTTATTATTATTCCTTTCGAGCTCATCCTTACTTTTGAGCAATACGAGTGTTAGAAGCAGTTCACACATGTATGCGTACCTTCGAACTGCTTTTAAATAAAACTATTTCCATTTTTCTTTTTGTCTCTTAATTTTCTGCGCCTCTAGGAAAATTTATCTAAATTTGTATACAATGGAATATAAATTACCCATTGCCCTGGCTACCCCGGCCCCAGATGGTACGGTAGGGAGCTCCGAACTAGGGTTGTTGGCCGCAGCATACCGTCACGTACCTTCTCCATTGTCGGTATCATTTATTTGGGTTTCTCATTTAGCTGGCACGTTGCTCTTTGTACCAGTTCGGACGTGATACTTCCAAACCCAGCTCTGACTTCCATCACGTCACGGTTTATTGAATGGCAGCGTCGGCTCTTCACAGCGGTCCTTATTCCGATTCGCAGGAGCATTACCATCCCTCCAACGATCATATAAATTATCCATTTAACCTCGGTAAGAAAGTGTGGGTTCAAGCAGCTTCGGCTGAATGATTTGTTTGGGGAATAATCTTCTCTTTAATAAAAACAGATCCGAATACTTACGTTGGAAATGTATACATAATGTAGAATCAACAGAAAAAATTCACATTACATTAAATTAATCTGTCTTCCTTTTTTTTATTTCCGTATAATATATGTGAAAAAAAAATTTCATTTTATAAAATATTAATGTACATAGTTTCTAGTTGCTTTTCATTGAGTATTTCTACACACTGGATAGAAACTAGACTTAACCAATTTTACACAATATAGGACGTCCGGAGGACAGTTCAAACCCAGTTAAATCAATTTTTAGACAATCCAACATCTTTAGTTTTTTCACAACAGCCTCAGACGTAAAACGTCTAAAAAAATCAAAGCTTGGTTACGTCATTTGGAAAATAATTGAAAAAAAAATAATAAGGCAACATCACAGGTTAACAAAATACCGGTTTTGATTTTAAAAATGCAACAATTTTGGAAAATGAAAAAAAATCTATCTAAGACGATATTAAAAATACTATTAATCACAAAACCAATAAAAAAAACATGAATAATTACTAATTTACAATTTCCTCGAAATATAAGAAAATAAAAACATTAATTAATAAAGACAATAGATAATGGTAAAATAATAAGAAAACAGACAGAAGTCAAAAAAGAAGTGTGCCGGAGGGGAAGAGGGTTCATCAGAAGATAGAGTTATAAGGTGATGTTGATAGGGTTTTTGGAACCTTTCCTGCCCTGCCTCCTGGCAGGAAGGGGGGATGGAGTGATAGACTGGAATACCGGATTGAAGGAAGCAGGAAGACTGTCAAAGAATTTAACGTGTCTCCGTGTGATGTGTTGTACAGTTTCTAGCTGTAGCTCGATATGAATGTGCGTTATGTTACGTCTTTCCAGGGATGTCCCTCGGCATATCATCTGTATTGTACTGTTTTGGTATTGTTGTAGTGGGTTATCCTTTCATTTCGGCAAAGTGATGAATACGTTGTTTTACTTATAATCTAGGATAAAACTAGATGAAAAAAATGTAGTATCACGGAAAATTTGTTTGATTTATCCAAAATACCGGGGGGAAATTAGAAAAAGAACTTCAAGAATAGCATATATGAATAATTTTATATTTTTATGTAATACAAGCACTCCCAGCATAATTTTCTGTAATAATATTTTCGTCACATTTTAGATAATAAGGAATGGGACATAGTATACCCGAAACGTCACAATAAAATATATAAATTGAATAATATTGTATTTTTATCAAATCGATTAGTGTAATATATTACAGGATTGTATTTAAAAACATGAAGCAGAGATGATTATCCAGAACGATAGATAGTAGGTGGAAGATTTTCCTAGTTTTGAGAAAAGAATAATGTGGATAATACATGGAATATAATCATAGAAATTGAAAATTTCAGTGGGTTAAATGTGACAAAAATTAGCATAAAGCAAAATAAAAAAATTGCAATTTCGATATTTAAAAAAATCGATTTAACAAATAACTCGGTCTAAAAACATTCGTCATTTAATGAAAACAGTAATATTTTAAAAATCTCTTTTTTGAATTTTGCCATCCCCGCTCATGTCTCCTTATAAACCATTTTTTCCAATATAATTTTTTTTTTTACTTGGATTATTAAATACATCAAAATTGTATTATGTGTTTGTTCGTATAATAATGTGGAAAATATAAGTATTTAAAAAAAATAATCTTTCATAGTGTTACCTATTATGGCGAAATATAAACAGAATTAAATAATTAGATGTAATTTTTTTAAGAAATCCAATCTTCATAAATTTACCTAAAGTAATCTCAGAATTTAATAAAATATTTTATTCCGATTGCTAAACTCCTAAATACATTGACGTTTAAAAATCCTGAAAGTTCAAAGATGGATTTAAGATTTACTTACGCCTTTTCATGGAGTCTAGCAACCGGGACTGCTATACAAGATTACTAAATATCTAACCCCTACATATTTTCTCATTATCCGTGTTATTCTTCTTATTTCTCCGACAAGTTATTTCAAGTATATCACAACAACGCTTATTCATCCCTATTTCCTTAGTCCACTGGTGTACCTAAAGTTATCCTGAAAGTATCCTTGCTTCTATTCTTTATACAATTTTTACAGCTAACATTCCAACCCATCGTAACACTATCACCACGTATGCCGAAGACACATGTCTATTGCCAATGAATAATGATCATTCCATTGTATGCCAAGCCCTCCAATTCTACATCACCACCCTTGAAGAATGGTGCCAAAACTGGAGGATTCAAATAAATTCCAATAAATCCACCAAATCACATTTACCTTTCGTCGTAAACCCATGACCATTTGCCCCCCAGTATCCTTCAATAATACCCCACTTAGTCCTGTTGAACAGATCTGTTACTTAGGACTACATATGGAAAAATGACTGACATGGAACCTCATACAAGACTGAAAAGACAGGAAACTGTTCGTCGATTCCGACTATTACAGCATTTACTAGACAAACGGTCTAAACATCCAATCCATTACAAGGACTGATCAACATGACTATTATAAGGCTAATCTGGACCTAAGGAGTGGAGATTTTGGGGCTTCACTAAACCATCAAATTCCTCCCAAATCCAATCCTTACAGTCCAAAATGCTTCGTAAAATCCTTAATGCTCCTTACTTTGTCACAAATCAAATCATCCATCAGGAACTTAATGTCCCATATGTCGGCGATTTGGCCAAAACCAGATACTAATCCTTCCATGATAAACTTCCCAACCACCCAAACCAACTCATTTCTAACCTGGCTTCTCCTTCATTACCTAATAATCCTCTTAGGCGTCTGAAAAGAAGATGGCTTCGAGATCTTCTCCTCTAGAAATGTTTTTGGAGTTCTATTAATGGATAGATTCTCCATTTCTTTTTATCATGTTATTATACCACTTTAAGCAAATTTACTTGGTCTAAATATTATTATACAGTTGTAAATAACAATAAATAAATTAAAAAAACAAAAAAATGTAATTACAAGGAAAACATTTGATATTTCTAAAATGTCTAAGCATATTTATCTACCATGGATGTAAACAAATTGTAACTAGATTATTTTTGAATACTTAAGAGAATTTTTCCTCCTAAGAATTGACTGCTTTGTGAGGAAAGGAATCGTTGAAGTGAGGAATTCTGCACCTGTTGCTGTATGAATGGGATCGGATTCATGGTAAGGGGTAAATCTCCTGGAAAGGTATTTGACAAATTTTTTCAGCTTTATCAACATCTGATGGAGGCAACAAGCCATCCCTTTACTGAAGAGATCAGAGATATTGTTGTGTAGATCTTTACTTTTCTTCATAATCATATTATATTATGATTATGAAGAGGCCATAAGTTTATGATAATAATATTCAAAATATTCCAAAGTCTTATGCATTGTTTATACTTGAGACTTTACTGCTAATAATAGAGAGATAAGTAATTTAGTTTACAAATGAATCCAACTACAAAAGATCAAAAACATCTGAACTTGAATCTCGAAACTCGAATATACTGATTTAGTTCTTAAACAAGTAGCTAAATTAAGAAAAATGTGCGTTTTTGATGAAATAAATCGTAGATGCTAAACCATGATTCATCCTCCGATTGTATACCTTTAAACTTATTTTACAGCTAATGTCACATCCTATTATAAAGTATTCGGTGTTTTTCTTTGCTTCTTTGCATTTTTTATTTCCTAGAATTAAGGATCTAAGCCAGAAGAATTATAGTCATAAAATCTTTATTTTTAAATAATAAAAAAAATCTATTGAATCCTAATATTAAATTGTATAACAGAATACAATATATATGATATAAACATTATGCTATAAAATACTTGAGAGGTTGAGGGAGATTTTTGTCATGATATTTGACAATTGTGCACATGAAAATAAAGATCTGACATAGTGAAGAAGAAATAATAAGAAACTACATATTCTCAATCAAGGTTGGGCTTTTAGTGAGCTAGCTGTATGTATCTGAGCTGACCTATCCGGGCTCTTAGTGAGTTGTATTTATCGGAGTTGACCTGCCCAAGCTCTTATAAACTGCTGGAGGATTACATCAATTGATTGCAGTAACGTGCTTTTTTTTTATTGATGAATATTACAATCTACCACATTCTTGGGCAAGAATTATTAGTGATAACTGATTACATTCATACTAAAATAAAATAATATAAGAATAAAAAACAATTACATAATAAATAAATAAAATATCTCTCTAAATATGTACAAACATAAGGATAAAGAAAATAAACATAATCACACTATGTACAGGAAAAAAATAATAATCACCAGTCGCATTTCCACTCTTATAGGCAATGTTATACATTATAAACCTGAGGATCTGTGAGTCCACTCTATCTCCCACTTATGAGAGGTTGAGTAGAGCTCTTTGAGAACCCAGCGCATCCCTCTCACCACGTCACTGGTAATGAGCCAGAGGAGGCTGAGTAAGTGCCCTAAAGCCGCAAATGCTCCTTGAGTGGAGAATCTGATCACTGCCAGAACTCCAATTGTCTATTTGTATTTTACAATAAGTCTCTTGCACCGTTTCTCAATTTAGATGCAGTGTATATGGAAATTGGATGTGGCTGTTACAGGATCGGAATGGGAGGATAGGATACCTGTATCGGCAAATGTTGCCAGGAACGTGTCGGGATTTTTGGGAATGTCAGCAGTGAATAGGATGTAGAGGACAGGACCCAAGACACTGCCTTGGGGAACTCCTACCTCTACGGGATAGATGCTTGAGTACTCAGATCCACTTCGTACTCGAAAGGAGCGAATTGAGAGGTAGGAGCGCAGGATAAGGTGTAAGGTTTGAGTTAATACTTGAGCTTGAAAAGCAATCCGGCATACCATACCTGGGATTGCAATAACTGGCAAAGACTTTTGGAGGAGGCCCAATCTTTGTAACAGAAACTAGTACCTCAGATATATGTATGTATGTACTAATCCTTGATCAATCATCAGCAGTTGAAAAAGTATAATTTCAATGGATTTCCTTTAGATTGCTTAATATAAGCTCTGGTATATCACCTGGTATGATTCCGAGAACGCTATCCTCTTTACGATATATAAGATTATTTTTTAATTAAAATAAGATTATTGGTTATTATTTTTATACAATTCTAAATTCTAAAATAGTCCCTTAATTCAACTATTTACGTTACAACCATTTCAAACTCTATAGTTGTAAATTGTTTATAGCCCGTACTGCAATTTACTTTAGTATCATTAACATTAATTCATAAAATAACTATTAAAGTACATAAAAAGTTTTAAGAACAACAATAAAACTAATAATTGATTCTATAAAAACATCTGAGAGATTCATATTATCCTCTATCATGGAAGTTTCTTGTGCAATAGATCTATAAAATTATAAATATATATAGAAACAGTATTCAGTCATGAATCTCATTCTGAAATTGAAAACAGTTCTGCCATACAGTTGAATATGAAACATATGGAAACTATAAATATAGTAAGATACTAACATTCACGATAATGGAAAGAAAATTTTACTTTACAAAGGTAATCATGGTCGTAAAGTAAATGTTTTTAATCTATGTTATTTATTTATGAATATCTTTTTAATTTAAAATTTATCTAAATAACTCAATAGATCTATTATTCATTTAGATAACGTTAATAAGTAACATATGAGGATGAAAAGTGGAAGAATACCATCTCCTTACTATTGTACATCGTTACTACACTACTGTACACACAATATGTGGACATATTGTCAATCATTGAAAAAGGAACATCGTAAATGAGCAGTGAAACTCTTGATAATACAATATAAGCTTCCAAGAAAAGTATTTTTAAGGGCAAACGTACATTAGTTGAAACTAGATTGCTACCTAGTTCTCATCAACTACAGTAGATACTCGGGGAATAATAAGGAATCCTTATATATTGTTCTCAAAGTTTTTTTCCGTGCACCATGTCTGTCTTAGAACTAATGATTGAAACATCTTTTTGAAGATTAATTTCATTGCTCAACATAAGAATTCTACTATTCACTGCTTTATCCATGGTAGGTGACGATTAACAGGTATTATTCGTCCATTTCTTGGTCTTTTAGGCGGGCCATTCATGAAGTAAACATATGTAGTTTTTCGGAATCACTATCTCAAGGCCCTAAAATAAAATAAAAGGAAACAATGTATGCTAAATATTATCTCTTGAAAAGCTGTAACTAAAAACTGATTTTTTTTTTTTTTACTGCAGTGCTAAAACGATTTCACTAATTTTATAAAACATGCCTTACCTTAAATTTTTCTTGTTTTACTCAATCCCCTAGAAAAACACGAAGACAATTTTTATATTACTCGATTTTATGTTACATGTCGTTTTGGACATTTGAAGGTCAATAAAATTCCTGATTCTATCTTCTTTTTCCAACGCATACAACGATTATCAGAAATTAAAGATAAAGCAGAGTTAGAAACAAATAGCTTGATTGATTCGAGGTTTTACCGTGGAAGGATTGATATCAGATTCTGAGAAAATCAACAACATATGGAACATTAAGGTGATTATAGATGATTTAATCCGTGACAAAGTAAGGAATATTGAGGATTGTAAGAAGGTTTTTGGCCTGTAAGGAGTGCATACAAGAGTAATTAGATGGTTTTAAAGCTCTAAATAGTCATAATCGACGAACAGTTTCCTATCGTGCATAAGGTTTCCATGTTATTCGTTTGTTCTAATGCAGTGCTAAGCAGTGGATCTTTTTGACAATGTTAGGTGGATTATTATTAAAGGGCACTGTATAACAGGTACTCATGAACTTATTTTAATCCTCCAGTAAGTCCTGTTCCACAAATTTGGAAGGTGGAGAATCGCGAAGGTCGAGAATTATTTGCATTCCAATTTGTAATTCTCTGCTTAATGTGGGTAATGGAATCATCGACAAACACTTC
This sequence comes from Halyomorpha halys, assembly GCF_000696795.3. Lineage (NCBI taxonomy): Eukaryota > Metazoa > Arthropoda > Insecta > Hemiptera > Pentatomidae > Halyomorpha > Halyomorpha halys. Next base: position 497,714 of record NW_027104827.1, on the reverse strand, counting down.
GTGATATGGGATTCCTTCAGAAATCGCCACTTCTACTGCCCTATCAGCCAATTCGTTACCCGCTATTCCGCGGTGTCCAGGGATCCAGATGAAAAAACACTAATGTAATATGTGTCTTAATAATGGTCGATCTCTTTATAGTGGTTATGTTATGATGTTATCGTTCCATCGACTATAGCTAAAGGCTTAATAAATAATGAAAAAAAGCCTTGGTAGGGATGATTTGATGCTTTTGTGGGAGAAGGCTGTTCTTGGATGAGGTAAGTTAAAGTTTTTGCGATTTTGGAAAAAATTGCCAAACCTTCAACTTTAGAAGACTAGGTGCACCTCTTTTGAGCATTTTAATGCTCTGTTATTGTACCTTTACCTGTGAAGGTTTCTTAGCCTCTGTATCTCACATGAATACATTTGGATGGTTCATCACGTTATGGATGGTTCTTAGCCGATTGAGGTAATGCGCCAAATTTGACTGGCTCGTGATTGTTGTGGCAGCCATGGTTCGAATCCGGCCTCCGGGATAGACTTTTATTTTTTTATTTCTGCTATACAGGGTTCGCCAGCAGAGGAGTAGTGCGCTAGGATTACGTATGCCAGTGCTACCAACAATGAGTAATGCTGACATTTATATATGTGGTCCAACGAAATAAAAACTTGAGCCCCCAACATGATCAGAATAGAGTGGTTACCTCTAGATAAACTCCCCCCTCCCCTCGTATGTCAGAAATGACCAGGAGGTGTTAGTAAAAAAAGGGGGGTTCCGTCGACTTTGGATAACAGCTACAGGGATAGTTGAATGAATGTCTCTTAAAATAGCTCTATATACTTTTTTTACAACACTAAAACTACTTTTTTTACAACACAAAGCAATAGAAATCAGCTTTTTCGGAGTTCAAGAAGTTTACAAGTTTTTATAATGCTCTTTAATATTTAATTGTGTTAGTATTTATGAATTTGATTCAAGAAAATCATTGCATGTATAACTGTCCTAACAAATCAATCAGTAATTTATTATTTATTATTTTGATTATTTAAGTAATAATCAATAAATCAGCAATTTATTGAATGAAAGCATAAAATTTTAAGTTTTAGTAAAAGGAAGTGCTTGTAACTCAGGTTCAGAGTAACTATGGACTTTTAAGTCTCATTTAGTTGAATATTAAGGGCTCAAATATTGTTGTTTATTGAAATTTGTGCACAATTTTCTAGTTTTATAGATTAGCTTTTAGAATTTGTTGGGCTTGTTCGACTCGCTATTTAGACTTAGCCATTATTTCATTTCGCGTTAGGTGAGCTTCTCGCTGTCCCAAAGGAAGTGTTTAAAAAATATCATTTACTTCTGAAAAGATAGCAATAAATATTTTACAATATCATATGTAATCATAAATAAAACATTCTTTAATAATAAATAAAAGTAAATTAGTCTGAGGAAAAGAAAAAGGATGCCTAGTGTTTTGACTGGACCTTCCTAAAATTTTAAGTCATGAAGGAATTAGATCCAGGTCTAGGTCTACCTACCTAGGTATTATATAAGAAGGGTGTTTTTTTTTAAATATTTATTTATTGCTATTTACAACTGTACATTATAACACATTTAGTAAATCTGATCTCGGTTAAATTGGACACAGGCGTGTTGAGAAACTACCCATTGGCAACACTCTAATGACGTTTTACATTAGCAGGTCTCCTGGGCATCTTCTTTTCAGGCGCCTCGGAGGATTGTCAGGAATGAAAGAGGATGCAAGGTTAGAAACTAGGGGGTTTGAGTGGTTAGGGAGTTTATAATAGAAGGAGTGATATCTGGTTCGGGCTAGATCGGTTACATAGTGAACATTAAGGTCTTTATGTATGATTTTATTTGTGAGTAAGGAGCATTGAGAATTTTACGAAGAAGTTTGGATTGCAAGGATTGAATACGAGAGGAATTGGAAGGTTTAGTGGAGCCCCAAAGCTCAACTCCATATGTCCAGATTGGCCTTAATACAGTCATGTAGATCAGTCTTTTGTAATGTGTTGGAAGTTTAGACCGTTTGTCAAGTAAGTGCTGTAATAGTCGAAATCGACGTGCAGATTCCTGTCTTTTCAATCTTGCGTGAGGATTCCAGGTTAATCGTTTGTCCAAATGTAGTCCAAAGTAGCGGATCTGTTCGACATGTAAGAGTAACATTGTTAAATGAAACTGTAGGGCAGTCGGTAGGTTTATGACGAAGGGTAAAGGTGACTCCAATTATGACACCATTCTTCGAGTGCTGTGATATGAGATTGGAGAGTTTGGAATACAATTGATCGGTTATTATTAACAGCGAGCACACATGTGTCATCGGCATACGTGGTGAGGATAGTGTTAGGATTGGTTGGAATGTCAGCTGTATAGACGGTGTAGAGGATAGGACCAAGGATACTACCTTGAAGAACACCACTGGACTCAGAATAGAGGGATGAATAGGAACCATTGTGGTTTACTTGGAATAATCTATCGATAAGAAAGGAACGATTGATGAGAAAATATGTAGGAGGAAGGAATTTACGGAGTTTGTAAAGCAGTCCCGGGTGCCTGACTCGATCAAAAGCCTTTTCTACATCAAAAAAGACTCCCGAGCAGTACATTCCGCGCTCCAAAGAAGACTAGACTACGTCCACCACACGATGACGTATGTATATGTGGAGTGGGATGTTTGGAATCCAAACTGGTGATCAGGAATTATATGATTGGAATCTAGGATGTAGGCGTTTAGAATGAGTTAGAAAAATTAATATATTCAAATAAACTGAAATAACTGGTGAAAGGGGGAGGCCGAAAAGAATACAATAAGGTTAGTTTGGAAAGTAATAATTTTGATAAGGGGAAAAAAGTAGTCTATAGATGAGATGTGATGAGGGTCGCCATTTGGGTTGGTAGAAAAGATCTTACTTGTGTTAATGGGTGCTCGCTGTCTGCCCCATATGTTATGGGTCACCTGATTGATGGTGTGTCGCTGCTTTTCAACGGAGAAAGATGGTCATTCTCTGGGCTGCGCCGCTTACCTCGATGGTGACTTTTTATCCAGGCATACTTAGTTGGCCGAGGTACCATGAAGAAAAAGAGCTCGTTCCACCCTCAAGAGCACACTACCACTCTCGTTCGCTCTCTTAGCGTCTAATTATCCACTTACATTATGGGTGGTGCTTGGTTAGGTTCATATCTCCCTCCTCTAGTATTTATGAATATACAGTCTAGCCATATGACAATAACATATAAATAATACTCCTGTGGATTGAACACCTAGTCATTGTTTTCGAATCCAAGAACCACTGGAGACAGAATAGTAAAATAATACTTTCTATGTATTATATATTTACTGTATTAAGAACTAAGTTAATAAAAGAAATGATGTTTTAGGCAAACATTTTTGAAAGCAATGTAATCAGATTTTATACTATAATAATAGTATACTAACATGGATATTGAAAAAGAGTCTGTAATCATTACGGATGAATCTAAAGACAGCCTGAGTGATGATTCGAACCTCAGCTCTGTCTCTTTGCTTAAAACCTTAACAGAAAAGTCGGAAGGCGATATATCATACTGTAAGTTGAGCTTAATAGAAAAAATCAGCCTTATTCCTAATGAACTAAGATGTCCATATTTCGAAAAGCGTCTTACTACTAGTGATTCCTATAGCAAAGATGTTCAAGAAGATATGCGAAGAACCGAACGCGATCGGAGCACATCATTCAAAGACTTTCTCATTCCGAAATACTCATCCAACGAACCAACCTTTACAAGGAAATTAAGCAGGCCCAACCTGAGTGAACTCCGCATACCACTGATGACCAAATTCAGTAAATCAATCACAGATAAAAATAAATTAAGGTCGAGTTCAACATATGTTAGTAAGCTCCTCAGCACCTATGATACAAAAAGGTCCAGGTCGAGAAGAGTTTCGACAGTTCGTTTAGATCAATATAGACAAAAAATAAGAGAAGATGAGATGTCTATGAAAAGATCATCTCTTTCAAGTACTGAATACACACCAGAAGAGAAGAAAATTATTGACGAAGTTCTAGGGGATATTCCCTATAGAGAAGAGTCGGTCTATGTTCCGTACGGGAAAGTCTCCTATTTACAAGGGATAAAGGATGCCGAAGGTGAAGAGCCAATTAATATCTTCTCTCCATCAGTACAGTTAGAATTACCCTCTTACGACGAGTCTCTTCAAGTTTCTTCAAAACACTCAAGATCATTTTTGCCCGATGAGAAGTGCATGAAAATCCGATCGAGCATGTGGGAAAGAACTCCATCTTATGAATTCACATTGGATCCAGAGGTCAATAGAGTAATCAGTAAGATTTGAGGAATAATATTGAAATATTGTTTCTGAAAAAGTCATTTTGTTCTTATTTAAATGTGTTCTTAGTGTATAATGATTATTCAAACTACGATATCAATTAGCAACCTGTGTTTATGAATTGAGGGGTGGTTCACTGTTCTCGTCCCAGTCTAATGACGTTTCTATTAATTAAAATATTCTTAGGCTTACTAGCATTTAGCATAGCATGTATCAATTTGGTATTTCCATTTAAAATTATTAAAATATTTTTTGAAACTAAATTATGATAATGGATTATCATTCCAAAAAATCATTCAACCCACTATATATTTAAAACAGATATATTGATTAAACATAAATTTTATTATTTCATTAACGAATAAAGTAAATTCAATAAAGTGCAAGTTTTCATATCGGGGCTTTTTCTCAGTCATCTTAGTTGAAATAGATTTCTTCATATTCTCATCTTCTCTTGCATCGGTAAGACTTTTTCTTTCTGTGGAGGAAGTTTTGAACAAAAGAACTATTAAAAGGAAATTCTGAAATTAAAAATTCTTAATTTTTTATTTTATTTCAGATATATGGTAATTATTTTTTATAAACTTATAATTACTATAAAACGTAACAACTAAGCGGTATTAAGTTTATAAAACGTCATAATAAATACAGTGGAACTTCAATATAACGAAATCTTTGATATACTTTTTTTCTTTTTCCATATTCCTTGAACCTGATAGAATTCAGTGATAAATATGGCTTACTATAACAAGTATCCAAACAATAACAATTTACTTTTATGCAACTAATTTTTGTAACAGTAACAACAATACATCCAAAATGATAAGTGGATAACATATTATCATAGTAGCACATTCAGTAAAACTAATTACAATGAATAATTTTTCTGATTTATAGTATACGGGCTCTATATGTTTTCGGAGGTAAGGAAAATAAAAATTCTCTGAATTTACAGATCTTGTGCTCGGGTATCAATTTACTTTAACCTTTTTAAGTTCTAACGTAATCGTATCCCTTTATATTTCTTCGGAGGAGAGGGAAATGAAAACCCTATTAGTTTTAAAATCTCAATCTCGCATATTGGTTTGTTTTGAATTGATTATCTAATTAAATTTAAAATGATATTTAAAAGTGAGCGAGTCATTTTATAGTCAACTGCTTGTTCAATATTAGGATCTCGGAAACATATGAAGCTATCTTAAATATTTAAAATCTGTAAAGATGAAGTGAATTCGATGACCGAGTTTGCAATGAAAACAGGTAGCATACAGCTATCTAAATAGCTCTTAATATCGGCATTCAGCTCTGAATTTGTGAATTTGTTTATAATAATAATTATTATTATTTGGGTAAATAGTATATAAAAAAATTAATTAATCAGTTAAAACCTAACTGATTGCCATCATACTGCACCAAGGAAGGGTCCTTTCGCTTCCACTCTTCCAAAGTCAAGAAGAAGTCGGTGAGAATATCCTCCAGCGTCGGGTTGAGTGCCATCCGAATGGTGCCCTGCATCCTTCGACTCTTCATGACAATATCAACGCAATTCCTGTACTCCTCGCCTACCTCTGGAGTGAATCCTACGATTATTTGGTTTCCCTCGCCACTATAAGAACTCTCATCAGAATCGGAGCTGCTAAGCCAGTATTCATTTATGAGGCTCTTTGGCATCTCTGATCTGATTAAAAGAAAGAGACAACTGGGAATAAAAATCCGATCATAGTTAGGGATTATTTATATCTACAGCTCATTAAAGAAAAAATAATTCACATTAACTTATAATTAGATAAACTCGTGGATTTATTACTAGTTTTAGTAAGTTTTTTATATATTTAAAAAATCTTATGTAGTTAATTAATAAACTATTATTTTCTGAAACGGCACTAAATGCTCAATTTCAGCGAAAATTAAACTGTTATCATCAAAACAAAAACAAATTTAATGTTGATACATTATTAAATTTTTTTTTAATATGATCTAAAATAAAATAATTTAATTTTATAGTATACTAGCTGACCCGGCAATGCTTCAGCTGCATTTGATGATGTATATAGATTTAATGAACACAATTGATTGTTTGATTTATATTATTGTATTTAGTAAAATTAAAGGTATACGTATACTTTATTATAATGATTTGGTAAAATAAATTGAGCCAATATATCCGAAAAAATACATTTTTAGCACCTCAAAAAAGAAAGGTTGAAAGGTTTCCGACGGTTCTATTAACGTAGCAATTGGATAAAATGCAGTTCTCTTATAAACGAATATACGAACAATAGTCACCGGAAGAAAAAACAATCCTTGGAATAAGTCGATGAGCCAAATTTCTTCGAAAAATGATATTTAGTACTTTGAGACGACACTAAAAACGATTCTTTTTTTCATGAAATATAAATATTTTTTTTAATAACAACCCTCATTGTGCCATAATATCATTACTAGATTGAAAATATTCAGACCAACTGTACTATGAAAGCGTGGCAAAATAATTTTTAGAAGTGAATCAAAGTTGATATTAGTTTATAGTACCTTAAGAACACTTATATACGAATTTTCGACAAAAATTGGAAAATAAAAGTTTATACCAAATTTTTTTCCTTTTATTCATTTTTTAAAATCAATAAAAGTACTACTACTACTACTCCAACAATCTACACCAAACTCGGCAGTGGTTTAGGGCTCTATAACTGCACCGAATGGTCAGTTGTAGAGTCCTATTAATGTACAATTCATATTAATATTATAGAATCCTATTAATGTACAAATGAAACAAATTAGAACTGGAGATATAAAATAAAACGTGTTATTTTTTCCCCTTATTTGAAACCCACATTTCGCCCTTATAAGAGGATTTAGCTTTTCAGCGGTTCTATTAACGTAAGAATTGGAAAAAAAATGCAGAGAAGTTATGAACGATTTTTAAACAATCGACATCGGAAGAAGAAAAAATCTTTCAAATAAATCGAGGTGAAAAAATTCTAATTTTTAATTTCTTTTAAAAATGGTACTTGCTAGTTAAAGGTAGCCATAAAAAGGAATATGAAATTCTTAAAAAAAAAAAAAAAAATGCTGACCTACTTTACCCCACGCCACAATATGTTTATATGATTTTTCATAAATATAATGTAGCTTTATAAAATAAAGTAAAGCTTTTTTCTTATTCCTCAGAAAGAGACGAAACGATTGGTCTAAAATAACCGTGAGAAAAACGCATAGAATTTCTGAGCTAGAAACCAAAAACGACCTTTTAATTAAAAAATTTCCATTATATATATAATTGACAGTATGTGAATTAAAAAGATGATCAAAAAGAAAAAAATAATAGTTTCCAAATTGATTGTCGACGTCTTGAACCACAATGAAGGTCTTCATTAGGACTAAAATGGTGCTTGTTAAATATATTACCCCACTCTTTATTAATTTATCTAATATTGAAACATATGTTCATTGTTTTGTTATTGACAGCTATTAATGTACTTTTTAAAAAGTAACCTCATAATGTACACATTAAGAAGTATCTTTCAAGTAGTTAATAATGAGAAAACAGTAATTGTGTTCCTTCAGGAAAACGAACATTTATTAAGAATGATGTTTCAAACGTCCATGAAATGAATCTTTATTTTGCTTTTAAAAAAAATACTTTAGGAAATGCTACAAAAAGTTTATGTTTAATTTTTAAAATTAGTTAAGGACAGATCATAATTGTCTGTAGATTGTCTGAAGTAATCAAAATAAGAATACATCCGAGTAGAGAAGTAATATTAGATTCATGTATTCTTTATATGCATCCATACAGAATGGCCTGTAAATATCAAATTTTAAAATATAAATATCACTTTATTGATCCAAAGGCATTTGCAGATATGCAAGAAATGGAAAGATTATGTGGATTAGCTAAATAGGGAAAGATAAAAAGGAGTGGGACAAACTGGAATTACTAAGATACTCTTTTTTAAATTTTAGGAAATATTAAAAGATTTTTGGTTAGAAATAAATAAAAATTAGTTTTATTTACATAAAATATTGTGTCTATTTTATTTTATCTTAAATAATTTAATTTATAAGAAGTGACAATACTTAACCATCAATACTACCACTACAGTACCAATCAAACATAAGTTTTACCTTTACATCTATTTTATTAAAACTATTTTAGCTTTCCTTAACCATCCCTTGGTTTAGCATTACCCTTATCATCTCTTTGAATTTGTTTTTATTAGATTTCACAGTCAACGAGGTAAGGAAATTCCTGTAATAAAACATCACATATACATAAATAATATCACTTTAAATCATTTTTTTATTGGTTGTTATTTACTAAAATCATAAAGTATTTATTTAGATAATAAATCATTATGAAATAAATTGAAGCGATCAATAATCTTAATAATATGCTCCCAAGGAAGCCGTTTACTTTTTATTAGATATGAATATCTCGAAAACCAAACACACTCCTACACCACATGGGAGGTCACCGAGCCCAGTTAAGAAGCCCATCTTCTCCATCTTCAGCCAGTTGGACTCGGTACTACGCCGCACTATGAGTAAGAAGACGTCTGGGTAGGATGGGATCCCGAGTGTTCTCTTGAAGATGCTTCCCAGAAAGGGTAAAGCCTTTTTTAATATTTTCAACTCGTGCATACGGATCTCTTACTTCCCAACGGCCTGGGAACATGCGATTGTAGGGCCGCTACTCAAGCCGGGGAAGAAAGGTGCCTGAGCAATACCGCCCGATTAGCTTCCTCTCGCACATGAGCAAGGTCTTCGAACGGTTCCTACACCACCAGCTTATGGAGCACTGCAGGGAAGCCGATGTTATACCCCTGAGCAAACTGGATTTCAGTGAGGTGTCACCTGCGAACACCATCTGGCGAAGCTTCCAGAGCACACCATAGGGCAGATGAAGAAGAACTGTGGGACGATCTTCATCTCTCTGGACTGCACCCAGGCCTTCGAGAGCGTGTCCCACCCGCTACTACTCCGCCGACTGGAGGAGTTCAAGTTCCCCGCTGCTCTATGCCGAATTATCGGAAGCTATCTTAGTGAATGATCTTTCGCCGGACTTCTCACCTCCGGCCTCCACCATCAGTGGAGTCTCTCAAGGCTCTGTGCTAGGACCTCTACTGTTCGTAGTTTTTATAGTAGTACCAGCCTATGCAGACAATATCGGGATCTATGCATCCAGCATGATTCCGAAGGCAGCTCTCCAACATGCCGAAAATGCTTCTGCTACTGTAATGCTACTGTAACTGCACCGAAGAGGGACGGCATCAGAGTGAACCCTGAGAAGACAGATGCCTTAGTTATGTCTTTTCAGAAGGGCAAGAAAGGCAGACTCCCCCAGCGGTCCATAGTGAACGGGGAAAGCCGAAGGATCTCGAACACCATCCTTTAACTCGGCATGACACTTGACAGGCATCTATCTACCTTCTCCAGTCACGTCGAGGAGAGACTCAAACTGGCCAAGTCGAAATCCTACAGGCTCTACCACCTGCTCACTTCACAGGAGATCTCACATCGGCTCAAGTTGAAGATTATAAATCAAGCAATCATCCGACTCTGCTCTATGGTGCCCCACTCCTGCGACACCTCTTCAAGACCCCGCTGAAAAAGCTGCAGAGTTTCCAGAATTCCCTCCTTCGGCGAATAGTCAGAGGAACTTCACTCCAAAGAGCCAGGAACAGTGCTATCCATGATGAGCTCCAGCTCCCCTCTATGCCGGAGTTCATAGCCCATCAAGTTTTTTGATGGGCTGCAGGCATGTGCTAACTCGCTGTTCAGAGATATCGCCCCTCCACCAAGTTCCGGGAGGTGGCAAAGCACTGTCCCCTTGGTCTACGTCCTCCCTACGCCGAGGGAAGGGCTTCGGGCTCTGCAGTCTGAAGTCATCTTAACCCATCTTATCACCCAGTGGAGCGGCCCTAACTGTTCTTTGTACCTCTGGCCAGCGGCTCCTGGGCAATATTGTAACCCCCACCTTCAGCGGACCCAGCCCAACCCCTTATAATGCCATATGGTAAAGGAAGGGCACCAGTTACCCCTGTTTATATACTCAGGTATGTATTAATATTGTTATATATATTTTTTTTTTGTTTTTCAATAAAGATCAGAAAAAAAAAAACCGCATGTAACATCCCAGATGCTCATTTCGAAAACAACAAATTTTCTACATTTACACATTAACATTATAAACAAAAAAATATCTTAATCGGGTTAATGTTAGGAAAGATGTAGCGAATAATGTGTAGTGAGAAAACGCTATGGGCGCATATAGATTTTTTTTTTGCCGTTGTATATTAACTTCGAAAGACTTTTTATGATGTTTATCATCTGCTGCTATAACAAATGAGATAATGAACCGTAGATTAATCATTTTCGGCATATATTTGTTTTAATTTGACTTATGTCATGCATTTGGTTCATTGACCTTTTATACTTCAAATACAATAGAAAAAACAGTCTATCATCCAATTATCCTCGTGGTTCACCTCTTCATCTAGGATGGGTAGGGCCAGATTTATTACGAGTGGCTTCAACGAAAGAAGGTGCCCACAGAAGCTACCCCAACACAATTGTTCAACGTGGATTTTCATTTTATCCCGATATTAACCAGGAGTGGCGAGTGAGAACTTGCTAGATCCTCGCAAGAGGGCTGCGAGGATATCCTCAATTGATATATTACGATGGGCTGATATATATTCATCGGAACACTGAAGAGGAAAGTATTAGAAGAGCAGATCCACATAACAAGACCTGGGGTAAGTAGACCAAGATTTGTGTGGGCTGATTGAAGTGAAGCAGACGCCAGGTTGAAGGCAACAGCATTTTTAGCGTAATGAGCGGTAGGGCCTGTTTTTAGACCAGTTATAGAACCACGAAAGAATAGGTTTACGATTTAGTTACAGTATATAAAATTGTTCGCTCAAAAACATGGTACTAGAGATTTTGGAAAACAATTAGTGTTGTTTATGAATTTATCCAGAAAATTACGACGAGAAATAAAAGACTGAATATAGATGAAAGGTCGTCAATTATCCATTTTTGTAAGTTAACAGTGATTTTTAACCGAACGAAAATTGGTTATAATTCTGTATATTCAGATAATAATTATTTAATTATATCTGTATGAATATTATAGAACATCTAAAAGTAATTTGTTCGAATTTCTTACCTGTATGTCAATAATACCCGAATCACAAATCCAGAATCCCATTCCTTTATATATACTTTGTATATTTATGAATAACTAAGTTTACATATTTTATAACCTGTTCCAATAAAATTTTGATAAACAGACATTTATAACATTATAGTAAGCATATGTCTTATTTTAATTGATAATATAACTCAACAGAAATACTAGGAAGAATAATCGATTTTTGACTTATGTAGAGGTAGAAATACTTATTATTTAATTTTATTTGTAGGTTACTTTATTATTAATGTAAATAAATAATTATTCCTATTAACTAAGAAACTCCAGTTGTGTGGCAATCCAAGAACTAATTTCTTTATTATATCTAGACAAAAGTAAAGTATTACAGGTGTATGTGACAATGTATCTCTGTTAGATCAGATATAACATGAATCTGTGGTGTGAATAGATTAAAGATGCAATATTTTTTTTTACTTTTTTTTTTCACTGGACCCCTAGATCCTACAAGATCCTTATCTTATATTTATAAGAGCTAAATAAGTAATTTCCTGATTTCTGAACGATACAGTCCATTATATATTCTCGGTTACTTTCCTTAAGTGTACTTTCATAATAAGATAGAAATCATAAGCCTCTCGTTGAGAAACACAAGACTCCATGGAGATACCTAGTGGATTATGAATAAAGATGGTTCGAGCAAGGAGAGATAAGAGTCACATTGAAGTAATAAGTGTAGATCTCCTCTCAGCTGCGGTTCATGATATCCAGAGACTGCGGGAAACAACCCACAGCGCTATGTTCTCTAATGTCAAGGTGATCTTTCATGAAATGAAGATAGCAAAGGAAACATTGTGTTGCTTACGAATCATAACTGGTTAGTAAGAAGGAGTTTGTTGTTAATTGATTTTGATTTATTTGTACTTATTGTTTATTAGTGGTGTTTTGTGTTCTCATTATGTTAGTTTAGATTTTAAAATTAAGTTGAGTATATGAAGGAATTTTAAAAATAAAAATAAATTAATTTAGCATCAATTTTCCATTTTTTTTAGTATATTGATTTATTATATTTATTTGTAATTAGACTAGTTTACAATTTAAAATAAGGTTTAATAAGGATAGTATATAAAAGCCAAAAAATAAAAATAAATAACTTTTTTCGCTTTTTAGTCTAGTCACCAAATTTATATCACCATTCGATTCAGTACGAAAAAGTACAAAAATGTCTGGATGAAAAAACCATATCAAGAGAATCGGGCATTTGAGGAAGTTGTGGAATGTGGAAACGAAAAATTTCCTCAAAAAGCTAATTAGCGGTGAACCAACGGGTAAACGTTCTAGTATTAGACCGAGAAACAAATGGGAGGGCTGTTTTCGCAGACTTAAGACTAAAGTCACTGGAGAGATATGGTAGAGGGGTTGGTGGTATTGGAAAGGAACCTTCGGATCAGATAAGCCTTTTGGTTTTATTTATCAGTCAGTATATTATAATAGTATCATCCATATTATGTTCTTATCATGACCCATTGTCATTAATAGTAACATTTTCAACATGTATGTACGATGTTTCCCGAAATCTCATACCGTTCAATACTCTCGGTAACCTTAGTTAATTTTCAAGCAGAAATTATTTCACTAAAATGGGAATTCAGTATTAAATAAAATTATGTTATCTTTTACTGTAAAATCCTAGCCTTGTATCTTCTCTACCATCATAAGATTCCGCCACCAGCAGCAAATTTAGAGTGGAATTGTCTCTCTAAGGCATGAAGAGGCCCTTGGGCAGTCAAGATGTCTCATATTATGCATAATTATTTGACTCCGGCTCAGATTTAAATTTCTCTAGTCCCCCACCCCAAAGGAATACTTTTAAAATTTAAATTAAGCATGAATTATGGAAGAGCAGAGAGGTCTCTGGTAAGATCAAAGTGGAGCCGGCAGATTTTCAGCAGAGTATTAATGATATCTCACTCAGCAAGTTTAAACATCTATCTCCTCTTGGATCCTCTGAGCAGGTTAATAGGTGCTAAATGGCACCCTCAATGCGATTAAATAGTAAATTATATATCTTTACTATTATGTTGATCGAATTATTTCACAATTTAACTAGACATTTTCAGTATAAAAGGTTAAATAATCTTGTTGTTCATAATTATAGCTGATTTTTATTTCTTATTACAGATGTCTTCAGCGTATAGAGTTACTCAAAGAGAAGGAAAGTAGGGGAAATCCTGAAGGTACGTAATGTTTTTTATATTCAACAGATAATTTATTCGTATAACCAAAAAAACATTTCGCAAGATAAAGTGATAAATTGTAATATATCGTAGAGAAGGCGTTTCCGATTCTCCCGCAAGTGTATACTAAATTATTTAAACATTAAACTAAGTAAGATCTACTTATGTTACATTAAACTATATTTGAGATAAATAAACAAAGATAAACAAAGTTATAAGAGATTAACTACTCATTTTTTAAAGCCAAACAAAAATTGTCGGCTTTTGACGGAGTCGAAGAACAGCAACAAGGTTAAGTATTGAAACTTTGAAATGAAATCATTTGATGATCAGTTCTTTGAATATTATAACTTTCTGATTTCTTCAAGCTTGTCCTCAGCAGTCTCTGAAAAGAAGTAAAAGAGAAATAAATAGCATTTAGCCGCCGAGAAAGTTTTCCTATAGTGGGCGTTTTCTTGAAAGTTTCTGTTTTATTCGAAAGAGCGAAGAGGACAGGCAGGGTGATTGATAAAGGGCCATTCCATCTGGTTTAAAAGGCTCCTCAACGATCATCTCAAAAACCGAAGAGAATAAAACCGTTCCCAACTGAAGGGTTATAGATCACCCTGAGCTCTATCGGTACTTGTTGCTTCCTCTCCCTTCTTTCCTCGTCTCCAATATTTCTAAGTGCTACTCACTCCTACCTTTTCATCACCTCTTCCATTCGCTAATATTGCCTGCCCCAAGACAACAAATACACTCCCCGAGACGCACCTCCGCCGTATGCACCGAAGGACAATTAACCGCAATCCCTAATTAGGCAAGCCACTGCTCAATAGCGTTCACTTTCCCAGATTGAACAACACCCGCAGCCTACTCCCCTAAATTAGAACCACCGCCTAACGCTTTACAAATGTAATCCTCAAGAATATGCTAATGAAACTGTTGTTTTGAGTAAGACTTCGTTATAAATCCGCGACTACTGTTGAGTTTCATTAAGTGATGTTAATATGTCCCCATCGTACAGATTAACTAAGCAATCTTTACAACTTACGAGTTTACAATTGACCTGAGTAAAAACCGTAGAGCAATATTCTTATAAAATTACATTGATCAATAATACTCTAGAATACCTGCTTCTCAACGATTTTTTTTTCGATCCCTCTAAAATATAAAACAAAGCATGAATTAGTAAAAATGCATTACATGAAAAAAACATAATTGTAAGTGAATAATACCTTTTTAAACCAATGGTACTCGAAGGTGTATAAATGAAATACTTACAGTATGACAGTTTAATGTTTGTAGGTGGGATTTCCGCGAGAATATGATTAATAATAATTAAAGAAGGTATAAGAAGAAATAAAATAAATAAATAATAATAATCAAGATAGAGAAAGAGAAAAGTAGTAGAGGAGTCGGGGGAGGGGGAGGAGAGAAGAGGAAGAAAGGGGTGGAGAAGATGGGACTTAAGCCCTTATCCTAGCAGGATTATTTGGGTCCTTCTTATCCTGCCACCTCGCAGCAAGGGGAGATGGGGTGGGTGTCCGGAATAAAGGATTGAAGAAAACAGGAAGGTTGTCAAAAAAATTAACGTTTCTTCGTTTGATGTGTTTTACTGTTTCCAGTTGTAGTTCAGGATGTGAGTCATACGCCTCTCAAATAAAATCCCTCTACAAATATTCTGTATCATCCTGGTTTAATACCGTTGGAGGGACTTCAGGGCTGTTGGGTATAAGAAGAATATTAGTGGTGCAATATGTTGTAATGACGGTCTCAATATTGTTTTGTATATGAATAGTTTGAGTAAATGAGTAGTCTGAGCGACAGCCCTGGTGAGTAAAAGAGGTTCTGAACGTGAGAAGCGAGAATCAGCTTTTAATTCGGTAAGGGTTGCAACTTCTTATAGATTTATTTTTATATTATATAATTTTATTCGCATTTTCTTTTTATCTGTATCTCTCACCAAAGCATACAAGTTACTAAGAGCTTTTATTACATGGTTCCTTCCCGGCATCCATAGTTTATTTAGGGTGTCCTACCTCGGCCAGCTTCCTTTTTGACCCCAACCCTAAGAAATTTGCTGTTTATGTCTTGGAAATAAGGAGTATGTGCAGTACGCACCGGTGGTCTTTGTGGGTTGACCAACTACCTGGTCGATTGGTACTTTTAGGATCGTCAATCTTACCGGTGCCCCATCTGTTGGGTATAAACCTGTGTGTAACGCCGACAAAAGCCTGTTGTTTAATTGCATTTAATTTCCATTTCTTCTTTTATCAAGCTGGTATGTCGATACATAGCAATACCCTCTTCTATATTTTCGTTCTCTTGTCAGATAGATATACGGAAGTAAGTGTAAAGATAAATGTAACACGCCAAATTATTTTATACGGAACAGTTTTGTTAGTGTTTTTAATTACTAAAGAAATCATGGACCTTCTCGATCCTCTCCTCAGGGTTAGAACACTCGATCTGAAACAAAATCCCATGACCTTGTTTCCTAGACAGGAGCTATGTTCTTGAATCGTCATGACATTATAACTTAAGGAGATCGCAGCTCATCCACCACAGATGGAGGATGGTGATCTCACTCATTGAAGGATTTATTTGACTTATTCCTTGGGTAGCGTAAAGTACTCTGTGTACTTCCGACTGACCACCTTGTTAATTCTTTGAATGGATGTGACATGTACTGTCTTACAGCTTTACATTGTAGAGCCAGATATTCTTATTTCTTCTGAAATTCCTTAAGAATACGCTCACTGACTCGTTTCACATTCACTGCACATGTAGCTCTGGTCAATAGGCCTGAATTTCTTATTCCACGGGGAGGGAGTGTTGATGAAATCCTTAAAGGCCATCCAACACCATCATTTTTCCAAGTATCTCTTATTCATAAATATGACTGAGACATATTTTATACATTTTAAGTACTTTTATGAAATCATTCTGTGCTATAAGAAGAGGCATTTCACGGACAAGCGAGTAAGGAAGTAATTGTAATTGATCCTCACACTTTTTAAAATTTGGTACGAATGTTTTCTAACATCAGAAAAAAAGTAATACAGATAATGTATGTTCAAGAACTTTTACTACTCCTAGAACTACTAGTTGAACACGTAACGAGATAGGTAGATCTGACTGACCCAATTACAATTATTTATTTTTTAAAACAAATCATGCGTACGATTTACAATTTATTTGTTCTTGTGATTATTTATTATTTTACGAGGAAATTTATTGCACATCTCTCTCCCTCCCCAAAAAAAAGTTCAGAACACCAAAATGTAGGAAAAATAAATAGGGTCCTTCAGACACAACTCTCGTCCTGAAGGTTACGTTACTTGATTTTGATCTGTTTTAACGGTCATTGCTTCAAATAATACCTTTTTTTTTAATCGTGTCTAGAGCATTAACCTCTCTAGAGCATTAAATAAGTCAATTTGAACTGAATAAACAGATTAGTTGGTGGAAAACATATCTAATAAATTGAAATAAACTTAACTAAATAATTATACTCTGATGCAACGGATGTTTATATGTAAATAAAGGAGACAATAACGCGGAGATCGAATGGACTAACGGTATAGATTTGGTATAAAGCTCATTAAGGGCTAAGTAAGAGAAATAATAGCTTAATATAGTGGCTATGATTCATGATATAGGCATCCAAATCCTGAACGCCAGTTAAACTTGGCCATATTGCTGTGGTGATATTTCCTTATTCCCTTTCCCAGCTAAAGCGCATATCTTCTCTCAACAAGCTAGAGTAATTTTTTGAATCATTATACAACTATTAGTAGTTAGTCAGCAATAAGGTCAAAAGTCCCCTAGTTTATTGTGTAAGTTTTATATTAATCATTATTTTTTTCCTTTTCCAAAATGGTCAGTTATTTTTCTAGTAATTCTGTTGGAATATATTAAATATAATGATAACAATACAATATGATGCAACTAAAAAGAAGCAAGGAATGGAAGGTAAATTTCATTCATCTAATTTTCATGCCTGATTACTTTTGAGATCAATATTGGTTAATTATAGAGAACAAACAACAATCACTACAATAATCTGTTTTGGGATTCTAGATGTCAAATTTTGATTAATAAATAGAAAAAATGGATGTACCAGATAAAGTTTGCTTTTTTAGAAATCAGATTAAAATTTGGGATTTTAAGCAAAAACTAGATGTAAATACCACGAGAAAATAATTGTACCTTGAACTTTTCTCGTCATAATTATTTATATCAGATTGCAACGTACATAAAATAAATAAATTCTTTGTATTCTAAGCACGGATTGAATTTTATAAATATTATTTTTATCCAATTAATTCACTGCTACCCATCCCAATACCGAGTCCGAACCTCCTTTTTGGATACTCTGCCACTCACCGTCTTGGTCTTCCAGCTCTGCGGGCATAATTTAGGGTTCAGTAAGTTTTCCTAAAAATTCAGTCAGCAATCATCAACAAACATGACCTGCGGAAATTAGCCTACCTGTTTTAATCACTGCAGTGACATCCTATTCTTTGTACAAGTCATACAACCCCTGATTATTTCGACATTACTATTCTCCATGAATCAACGTAGAATCCATTTTTCATATATTTGAATTTTTGGTCTCCTTTCGACCATATTTTAGATCTGTGCGTGTGGTTTGGTCGGATTAACGACTTTCAAGTTGCTAAACAGTTGATCCTTTGATTTAAAATAGTTGTGATTGGCAGCTAAGACCCTTTGCTTCACTTCAACAGATGTTTTTTTATCATAAGTAAACAATGAAACCAAATATGTAAAATGGAACAATTATTCGAAAGTGTATGAATCAAATGAAACTTTCCATTTATTATGGGCTGGTTCCTCCTCAAACAGTACTTTGTGTAGTTAGTGAGTTTTATCTTGGTTTATAACAAAACCCAGACAATGTGCAGCCACTTCAAGAGACAGGAATGCATCAGTGATGAAATGATATTAAAAAGCGATATGAAAAACTATTCTGTCATTTCATAACTGCCTGTGTTGTTAGGGCATAAGAATTTACCAACAATAAGATACTGAGAGCCATGCTGAAGAAATATTGGCTATACGTCATGTCAGAGAGCGATCTCCCTCAAATAAGGAGAACTATCTGAGGCCATTTTGTAGGTGTGGAAAAAATTCATTAGCTACAACCCCTTTTGTTTGAATAGAGGGCAAGGAGATCGATCAGTGAAGCCACCGGACAAAAGAGAAGAGGATGGTGGCTAGCTGATAGAACCACAACCTGTGTATATAGATATAATAAAATAATGTTAATTGCTATGATGGTAGTAATTGGTTGTAA
>NW_027104827.1:477252-478149 GCF_000696795.3 Halyomorpha halys | reverse complement strand
AGGTCACCTTGGCATACCATCAGGGGAAGATCAATCACCGAGGCTTGAATGAGACCTACCAAGCCCTGCGACGGAAATATTTCTGGTGGAATATGTGGAAAACGATTCAGGAGATAATTGGGAACTGTGAGGTGTGCCTCAGCACCAAATACGACCGATACCCACCCAAGGCGACACAAGAGGAGACACCGACGGCGAACACATCGTTAGTAGAATTACAAATCGACACATTCACCTGGAGGGGCTACAAGTCGTTTACAGTGATTGACCTCTTTAGCAAAGTGGCCATGACACATCAGATTCGAGAAAGATCGGCCGAGGCGGTATTGGGAGCGCTGCGTTTATGGTTCCAGTTCTATGCAGTACCGGAAAGGATATTATCTGATGCGGGACGGGAGTCCGATAACGCCAAACTCAGAGAAGAAATGAAGGCTTTCGAGGTAAGGTGGCATCTAAACACCCCAGGACACCCTAAGAGCAGGGGGGGGGGGTATAGAGAGGCTCCACGGTACGTTAAGCGATCACTTGCGAGTGTACCAGCTAGATAAGAGCCTAGAACCAGACGAGGCTATGATACGAGCTATAGCAGCCTATAACCACTCCGTGCATATGGTAACGGGATTCGCTCCATTCGAAATTCTGTTTGGACTTAGAGGGCGCAAACGCGATTATAGAAACACGGTGATCGACGGAGAGGAGATCGTCGCGATGGAACTCAGAAAAACATGGGACAAGGTGAGAGATAGAATCGAAAAGGAGAAAGCCAAACGCGTGGCGCGACATAACATGTCATGTGTACGTGACATTGTGGGGAAAATTGGTATAGGGACAGTGGTTTACCGTAAAGTGAGCTCTAACAGGGGTAAGGAGCCGCAAAGGTACGAGGGGCCATTCAGG
>NW_027104827.1:471451-476538 GCF_000696795.3 Halyomorpha halys | reverse complement strand
AAAATTCCAAATTCTGCTGTTTATTTATATCCCATTTCTAAAAAAATCTTATAAGCATTCTTTCATGTGCCGAAACAAAAACTAATAACATTTCACTCTGATTCGTTCCACATGATTATTCTTTTAGAACGAATGTATTTGACGATATTTCATATAATTAAATACAATCACAATTTATGACTTGAATACAATTATGGAAATCAATCGTATAAAGCTTATTTTGGTCTCATGAAGTCTGAGAGTTTATCAACTTAAAATAAAGTGCAGTCTCAGAATTATTAAGTAACGATTAAAAAAATATATGTTCTTGTTCTTACAAAATTGAAATTCAATGACCCAAAAGTATCCCATGAAAGTTTAGGATATTATTTGATGAACAGAATAAAAGATTATTTGTTAGAAAATAAGCTTTAAAACATGTTTTAGTTGACTTGTAATGCACAAGTCATCATAATATAAAAAATATATATAAAATAAGCTTAATAATCCATAAATATCTTCTCAATCATTTTAGAAAAGTATAAACAGTTTAAGCATAGATATTTTAATTTTACCAGAAAGTATTTTGGTTATATTGAGGAAGTTTCAACCATTAGGTGCCGAATAAATCGACAAGTGTAGTTTTGTAATAGGTTCACGTCACGAATATCTATTAGGATTAAAATAAAAAAAAAAAATTAGGCCCTGTCATGAAAGTTGTTTGTTTAAAGAATATCTAAAGATTAAATATAGGCTTGAAACCCGATAGTGGATGAATCGCAACTTTTTTTTACATAAATATGTTTATATTCAGTGTAAAACAAAAAAAAAAATATTTGGACCAACATAGAAAATAACCATACAAGAACGCAGATAACACCTGATTGCCAAGATTATTATAGTAATTCGGGGAGATTAATTACTAGGTCAACACTTTATTTTTTATCTCACCAGGGCTGATGGGCAATGTGATTATAACCCTGATTTTGTAAGTTACTTGAAGATTTTTCGAGAATTTTCTGCGCCGAGTTTGAGAATTCTCGAATTAGGTGGCTGAATTTTCATTAAAAAAATATTACGCATACTAATTCGATTATTTGATCCTGGCTGAAACTAGTTCCAGGCCTACCTATCAGCTGGGACTGGAAGACTGGAAGCGATTAACTCCATGTTGTGCCGCTTCCCACCTGACTCTAGGCCCCAATAAAAACAGTTCGCCCCGAACAATCTTCTCCCATGTCCTCCTTATCATCCTTTTTTTTCTCACTCCTTCGGGTGTTATTTGCTCTCTTCTTAGAATTTAATTACAGCAATTTTTACTAATCATTGCTTTCTACCTGAATCATTACTTACCTTTCGCTGTTTCAGAGGTAAAAAGTTCCGTCGAAGAATAAGATTTATTGATTGTATTCTCACATGTCCAATACAAAAATGTGCTAAATATCTTTTTCAATTAGAAAAAGATATATGCCTTAACCACATACATAGAAGAATATAATTTACATTATATGAACATAAATAGCTTTATCAGATCAAGACTAACTTTTATTATTTATATTTTTAAATAAATAAGTTGGTTAGGTTGTAAACCTCGTTTAGCGTCATCCAGATTTTATTTAAGAAAAACGTTCTTTGTTAATTTTTCGAGCTGATTCCTTGATTGCATATAGCATTATATTAGGAAAAGAATCTAGGCCTGCGTAAATGTGGTCTGAATACATTCATTGAAAGTAGCAATCGTACAAATCTTATTATTTTGGTCTCATGGTGTTTTTTTTTCTCGATCCCTCTAAAACAGAAAAGAAACAGTGAATTAGTGAGTGCTTTATTGTGAAAAGTAAGGAAATAAATCGTGTTGTGTATTACCTTTTACTACCTTTGTATTTTAAGGTTACCTTGTATGTTTACCTTAATTTTAATACCTTGTATTTTAAGGTTACCTGTAATGTTTAATATTATTTATGAAATATCCATTCTGAATGGTACTATGTTTAAATCCGGAGGTGAGGGGCCTCCTCATTTGAGAGCTTATAAACTTAGAATATTAGAATAAAGTGTAGTCACTCTATACTGAGTCAATGATTAGACTCGCAAGTGATGCTCTCCGCGTAGAAGAATAGGGCGCTTGGTTGCGTTGGGAATAAAAGATTATTGTAGGCGTCCAACTACCTTGAACATTACCTGCTCGTCAAGAAAAGGTGATATCTGAGCAAATGCTTTAGGGATACTGCAAATATTGCTGTGAAATTCTGGAGGGAGATACTTGCGCTTATTGAAAAGAAGGCACCGGAGTTCAGCCTTTATCATTTCTGCTGCAGAAAACGGTCCCAAGTTCCCCCCAATTCTAGACCTAGTTTGTTAGAAGAGCCTCAATATTCTTGCCAGGGTCCTGAAAAGAGTACGAAGTGAGGAGAAGCGCACTGTCCAATCTTAAGGCGCTTCTGTGCGTTTTGGAATGATCATCTAATGATCATTACAACGACTGATTTTGCTAAAACAGACTCTGATACATCAAGAATAGCAAATAAAACATTAATTAGTAAATTTCATTACGTATGTGTGACATAAATTGAATTAATTACAATCTTTTTCTGTCGTTGATACTTCAGGGTATACACTGAAATACTTAGCTGAGGTTTGATGTATACATTCTGTGAGAATAGTACTAAAATATTTGGATGTGAGAGGCCTCCGTTTCTGGTTGGTTTCCACCCATGTGAGATAGGTGAGTTTAACCATTGCGGCCTATTACACAAAATTGTGGCATACTTCAGCTTTTTGGGCAGGCAACCAATACTATCGGCGGGGTTGTCTTCTAAATTCACATGTTTCCAGAGGTTGAATGAAACGTTGTTAAGGATTTGAGCCACTCGATTAGCTTCAAATATTCATAAATACTAAATAATTCATAAATACTTTTAGTTCATATGTACGGGTCGGATACCATGAAAGGACTACTTAGAAGTACGTAAAACAAATGATCTCCTGCGTATCTGTGTAGTAATAGAGGAAACCTACCGAGCCCGAAGTTAAGCCCAAGTCACATAGCTCAAGTTGAGCCTCCTTCATTTGAATTTTCCATAAAACGGTGCAAGAGTAATAGCTCTAATAATTTGAACTAAAAACTATAAAACTGGGGCTATCAACTCTACAATAGAAGGTTTCAGGTTTCTAATGAATTCTTATTCATCTGAGAAGTCAGAAGTTGGACTATGTCCAAATAACGCGGCAAGGATAACATAGTTATTGTCAAATAATCGAAATCAAGTTTAGTTTTTAACAAAGTCTTGCAGTAAATTTATATTAAAATATATTTTGATGATTATTGATTGACCGTGTGTAAAGATGAATGAAATATGGTCCGGATGCGGTCAAAAAAACTCAAATAGTAAATGATTATACTATTTTTATTATTTATTATTTTTTTTTTTTTTACAATGCTTACTTTAAAATTATTTTCGTTATTCTGGCATGCTAATTAGCCCTCCCCACTCAACAACACACAAACGGCTCACTCTGACTTTGGCTCCCGTCAAAACAGGTATGTATTCTGTCTCATCATTTGATTTTATTCTTTTTTTTTTCATCTCTTAATTTGTACTTTCTTAAACATTTCTTCTTATTTTATCTCTTATCTATCTGTTACTATTACCCTTTTCATTTACTGTTTACAACCTTGAATTTTTCTTATTATATTTTACTTTTCATTGTATTCCCCTGTTATTTTCCACTTATATTTTTTCTTTTTTTTTTATGTAACTTTGTCAAGTGTTTGTATCTTTTTTAGCCCTGACTAAGCCCTGCAACGTGGGGCGAAACGTTGGCTCAATAAAAATAGTATAATCATTTACTATTTGAATTTTTTGACCGCACCCGGACCATATTCCATTCATAAAATATATTTGTTTTAACCGGATCTTTTTATCAACTCGTACATCTAAAGTAAATATTAAAAGCAATAATTGGCTTAATATTTATCGAACATGAAATAAAAGAGGCTTTCAATAAAATTGAAATTCTCAATACAAAAAGCTATATCGTTTCCCGATACGATATTCATCAAAGCATTGCTGCGGTCTGAACTGGGTATTAAATTGACGCTAGTGCAACCTTAATTGGTTTCAGTATCCCGATTACAAGACTGGACCTGACTTTTCATAATAATTTTTAGTCCAGATCAATAATTTGTTCTACCCTAGCAATAAAACTGGTATGAGTGATGTGTTTTCATTAGATGAAATTCTTCCCCATTAATTTGTTTATTTGTATTTGTGTACGTACAGACAAAATGCCCAAAAAAGAGTGGTCATGTAAATAAACAATGATAGATACAATGAGATATTTAAATCTAAAAGTTAATAAAAATATAACGTTATATATACTTATATACACACATATCATGTCCTTTCATCACTACTTAGATAACCTGGAAGTAATCCATAAATGACTTGGAAAAATCAGGATACTCTATAAAAATATTTTGGTTGATATCATGGTGATAGTGATAGTGGCTTCCTATCTTTTAAGAGTCCCTATTCGGCATACTCGCGTCAAGTCCGACTCAATAAGTTCCAAATTCGATGATCATTAAACGTAGAGATGTCAAATATGCAGATAATTGGAGAAACATTAATAGCAAATAGCGTGACTAAATTCGGCACAAGAGTATTCCTAAGGTAAATGTGCCTCAGCCTGTGTAAAGCCTAGCAGAGTAGCGTGTGGCATAACCTCTAAACATCTATCACCTGATCTTTCTGTTAACTCGAATTCTCTAGAATCCCGGAACTAACAATTGAATGATATTCAGAGGCAACCAAATATTACACAGACATAAGTTATGAGCATAAAATTACTCCATCCCCCCTTCCTGCAAGATGGCAGGGCAGGAAAGGTTCCAAAAACCCTATTAACATCACCTCATAACTCCATCTACTGATGCCCCACTCCTCCTCTCCCACACTTCTCTTTCGATTTCTGACTGTTTTCTTATTATTTCACTATTATCTATTGTCTTTATTAATTAATGTTTTTTTATTTTATCTTCTTTTTTTATTATCTTCTATGCGATACAACACGAGGAGGCCCCTCACCTCCGGATTTAAAATAGC
>NW_027104827.1:466786-471051 GCF_000696795.3 Halyomorpha halys | reverse complement strand
TTATAGGAAGTTTGGTGAGTCAATTCTTAAAGATGGCTGTGCTAAGGAGTAGTGAAGATGCACAAATTGTGACATGATTTCTTAGAAGAAATTATGAGGTTTAAGGTACATGAATATGGGACAGTGGTCCCGAAACGTTGTACCATGTAGTGATAATTTTAATAAAGAAATTTCATTAAATTGGAAGTCATTAACCTCAAAAGGAAAATTTTTTAAGAATGAAATATTATATCTTAACATTATCTGTCGTTTATGTGTCATAATGTCTTTTATGTCACAAAAAAGAAACATACATTAGATTTTATATGAATCATTAATGAGCCACTCTCTATAATGAGCAACTCTCCTAGTAAAGACACATTCAATAAATTACAAAACAAATTAACCGTCTCAAGTATAACAAACGTGTAGCTTCAACAGATTCAATAATGAATGAACGGCATTCACTTGACTCACTTCACACAGGCATTCCATTTTTTTAAATCCTAACAAACCCAAAACATGTTTTTTTTTTTTGTTAACTCATTTCGTGTATAAATCATCACTAATGTAAGTGATGATTGTTGCAGCAAATACTTAAGTTCAGTTGAGAACTTTTGGGCTAGATCTCGATACCTCTGAAAGAGTTCATTAACCTTTGAGGCAAAGTTATAGCCAGATTAGGATCAATGTACTCACATTCAAAACTTCATCTTTCATCCTGTCTTCTCTCGTTACACCTTCATCATGTGAATCCAGTATCCTTCGTTTTATTTATTCAATTTTTTCATACATAGATAATGAATTTAACTGAAATATTTCCCGAGTAACTCTGTAAAACATTTATATTTTATTTTTATTTATCTTATAAATAAAATAACGCATATAAGTCTGCTACCTTTTTTTTTCGGCTTTCGATATATTTTGATAGACTCTTTATTGCTGTTATAAAAATCCCTGATAAGGGCTTAAGCGAAAAAAACTGCTTAATAAATTAAATATTATTTATATACTGTTCTAATGTAGAGCCGCATTCACCTCCATCTGGTTTTCAGGGAAGATGGAGGTTGCACTAATTTTTTTAAAATATGTTTATTGAAATTTACAACTGTATATTATATAATACATTCAGTAAATTTGATCTTAGTTGAAATGAAGTGTTACAGGCGTATAGAGAAACTACCCATTGGCAGCACTAATGACATTTTACATTAGCTGGTCTCGTGGGCATCTCTTCAGGTGCTTCGGGGGATTGTCAGGAATGGAAGAGGATGCAAGGCTAGAAACTGGGAGGTTTGAGTGGTTAGGGAGTTTATAATGGAAGGAGTGATATCTGGTTTGGGCTAGATCGGTTACATAGGGAACATTAAGGTCTTTATGTACGATTTTATTTGTGACAAAGTAAGGAGTATTGAGGGTTTTAATTCAGGACATCGTTATTTAATTTTTTATCAGTAGTACCTCACGCAATTTTACTTTATCGTAGTTTATCGTTCATGATTCAGCAGCTGAGCGTGCTTATTACATATCTAACTGTCCATATTCGTCAGAGGATGTTGTTCTTTTCAGAGGATCAAATAGTTTTTTCCAGAAAGGTCTTTGAAGAACTGACATCTAACATGATTAGAAATCTTAGCTAAACTACACACATACACTATTCACTTAAATAATTTAGTAACTATAACCTGGATAAATTATAGTTAATACATTGTTTAAGCCGTTGATATTGAAAAACTGAATAAACCTGGAAAAAAATTATAATTATTAACAATTAAAAAGACATCTTTTAATTATAAAAGGATAATATCTAAAACACTGAAAAAGAACACAAGTTGTCCAATTCTCTTGTTTGATACATTCTGGTGATACATATAAATGTTAGTGTCGAAATCGTATGGTTTTAAGTTTTATTTTTTTCTTAAAACCAAAAACACATCTAATTTAGAGGTTCAAGAGTTTGGTTTATCCCTTATAGAATTTTATGGTGCAAATAGTATCAAAAATCATCAAAAATAAAAGCAGATGTAAATTTTTCAGTTTTGGCTATACATTGTATATTAAAACTGAGTCCATTACTGTATACGATGTACTTTATAACCAAAATATTTTTATAATGAAAATATATACCTGTTGGTATATTGCGCAGTCTTTTTTATCATAGGATTCGTCTTTCATTTGAAATTTTGAACGTAATTATTCCGTTGATAATTAATGAGCAATCTATATGTTATAAAACTATATCGAATTAGCAAATTCTGATTTGTTAAGCACTATTTAATCACTCTATAAACGAAATTATAAAGTGTGGAAAAGAATATTCTAAAATAATGATTTATCGCCTTCTACATGCAACACACCTCATTTATTAGTATTTAAATAAAAAAAATAAAATAAAATAGTATTAAATTCCATTGTATTTCCCAGCCACCAGATTGGCTTGTACAATTTATGATAATCCTATTTATACATGATGAAGTATACATTTATTCATTTTATACTTTGAACATAAAATTTAAATTAATGATAAAATTTTAATATTTCTATTATTAATTAAACATATTATAATGTAATACTATAAAAGACACAGTAGGTTGCATTATCTTAACCCTAAGATGGTATCATTATCCCATAAATGCTTATTGTTATCGTTAAGTAAATTTTAATCGCATAAAAGTAAAGAATCACAAAATAACCCTAAAATCTAGATCTAATGATATGTGTATTTAAAAATGGTTACTTAAATAAATATATAGACATATATGTCAGCAAAACAGATGATTGAAAAAATTATTGTAATTATGAACCGATTTGATTTGGTTCTATTTAGGTTGACATCGATTATCAAATTTAAGAAAAATATGTGTAATACGTAATCGTACAAGAAATTCATTTTATATTTCATTAAAAAAAGGGAAAAAAAACAAATTCCAGAGCATGCTTGAAACTTCTAGAACACATATTTTTACTCATGCCGTTTATGTTAATAGAATCTATGTAGAAAATATATTAAATATTATTTCTAATAATTTCACTTTAAGGGAAAAAATTGTCTCAATTAGAATTGTGACGCTGAACTAAAAAAGAGAGTGAGAAAGATTGGCCCCATGTTGTGAGCAGTGTAGTACACCTACTATAACAGACGTGTGCAACAGAACAAAAAAAATTATTAATCAGCCGAAAATAAATTGTTGAGACCTCTTCTTTGTGAATAAGTATACAAGTATTAGTTAGGTCATTACATGATTTCCCCAGTTTTTACGAGTAACTCCAATCCTCCAACAGTACGTTAGAATGTTGATGAAGGAGGAGCAGTATGTCAAGGGAAGAACAGTTTAAATTCCACGAAGAAGAAGGTTTACTTAACAATAGCAGTCTAAGATTAAAATCTTAAATGCGACATTAAATGCATGTAGCAAAATAAACCAAAAATGCCAGGCTGCTAGAATTTAAAAAACATTTCTTTACAGATTGCATATTTCTGAGTCGACAACAACGTTGGCATTGAAACAGGTTCAACAATGGCCTCTAACGGTAATTAAGTATATCCACGGTGATAGTACAACCGTACGACATTCTTACCTCGTGAGTTAAGTTCATGCCTTCGGACTTACTAGAAAATTTAATTGGATACGTGGAAGTTTTCTTACATGTGATATTTCTTGCAAAGGTAAGACTCGAGAAAAGTTAAAAGGGCAACGGATTGTTTCTCTCAAACACACCCACTAACCTTGTCACATTCCCAACCTAACTATCCAAGTAATAGATAAAGCCCTATTAACCCAAGTAAAGACTACAAGCTAATGTCGCGGGTATAACGGAATCAATTAGAAAAGACTGTGTAAGGACAATGAAAAGGTTGTGACATTCCTGAGGGGAACGGAGTCGTAAAAACAATGGGAACTTAGGACTCACTGAAAATGATCAGTCATAGGGTGACAATCTTAGTCAATGAGGGTCATTGAGAATTACGGATCAATAAGTAGGAATCGGACAGAAGGTTCCATTTCGAGGATTGTTATGTATGGGATATAATTAAAAAATAATAGGATAGAGTTTATTTAACAAACCAACTTAAATAGAAGGTACAATTTTATTCTTTCCACAGGTTTAGAGAAGTTAAATACAGAGAGACTTCATTCATCTATGCTGACCAAATACATCAGGTTGCTGTATCACACAGCATACTAATCAATCCGTAATCGCACATATATACATTATATATAATTACATGGTATAATAAAATAGAAAGAAAACAATTTTTCCCCTACAGTTTCCTTTTACAATCT
>NW_027104827.1:460637-465667 GCF_000696795.3 Halyomorpha halys | reverse complement strand
ATGGATGAGTAAAAAGTTTTTAAATAAAGCATTTTTCTTATTATTGATAAGTAACCGATTAGAGACACAACAAGAAGTTAGATATAAATATTATTTAAATATCAATCATCAAGTCTAATATAAATTAAAGAAACATCATAATTATTTAACTATTTAATCCGAATGATTAAACCGGACACTAAAAACGGAACGAAGGCAGCGAGACTAACTAAATTTAAACAGAATCCGTTCTGGGCGTTCAGGTCCACTTCTTTAACGCTACCGTTACCTTTTTCTGACACCAACGCGGAAAATTAAATTTCTCGACGGTAAGAATAGGAAAGAAGAAGAAAAACGAGAGCTAAGTAATTGACTCACTTCCGTTCATCAGCGGTTAGTTTCTTCTTGGTGAATGAATATCTGATTTCTATCCCAAAACATAGGAGTTTGTCTATGGATAGATCAGAGGAGTTTTAGGGAACAAAAAGAGAAGTAGGTAAGGCACTGCAACTATATGTTATGGTTTTAATAAAAATAATTTCTAATTCAATCATAACCTAATCGTAATGGTAAATAAAATCTGTAAAATAGAAAATACGATTAGATTAATTATTTTTTATATAATTGTTGGAGAGGGTAAATTATCAATTTACACAATTTTGATCCTTTTTACTCTCAACCTTTATTCTTTAAATATACTCCAACGTTTCGGCCCTCAGGCCATTCTCAAGGATACAACCTATAAAAAGTTTTTTGTTTTTATAACAATTACATTATATCCTTAAACCACAAACTGCTTTCTTTGGCCATACCTTCAATATTGATGTCATTATTTTTTTTTTAATTTGAAATTGGAGGCTAATTGCCCTCGTCAAATCTTTAAAATAAATTAATCAATAAATAAAATTTCATAAAATTTTGTTTTTAAATAGATTTCTTACTTACATAACTTTTTAAAAATTTATATCCTAGATTTAAAAAACCTTTTATACAAACAAATTCCCTCTTTCACTTATATTTATTACTTATAAACGGAACCTACCTTTAACAGATTATGACTCTGTTATCACCTTATCATATAACAATAACTTTTTTATCATTAATTTACACTTTTAGAATTATTTAATTAACATTCATTTTTAATTTTGTTGCTTATAATTGAACATTTTTTTAAATCCATAATTAATATATTCTTATTATATTTGTATTTTTTGACATACATTTACCCCCCTCTCTATTTTATTTTTTCATATATTTATTCACTTATACATGATTTTATAAATGTATATTTATTTTATATATACATTATAAAATTGAAGGATTTGAACATTTATCTATTTACCAACTTTTTTATATATAATAATTACATATTTATTTTGCTCAAAATTTCAGAATAATGGTGGTTCAGTCCCTTAGAATCTTATTTGAAATTGACCTTATAAATTATATTTTCTGAAATGTAAATAGATTTTAATATCTCTTTTCTAAAAATATTATTTTCTTTATGAATGACCTTGACATTTTAAAAATAAAATTTATGTTTATTTTAAACATGTTGAACCAATGCGGTTTTTTTGGGTTCCATTTCCATATTTTTTACATCATTCCCATGTTGATACATCCTGTCTTTAATATATTTTTTGGTTTCACCAATATATATGGCTGGACAATTAATACATGGAATTTTATATACTAAACCAGATTGATATTTACTGTCTATTGAGTCCTTCTACTATAAAATTTTTTAAATTTATTATTTGGTGTGAAACTTAATCTTATATCTTCCATATCAATCCTTAAAAGATCGTTTTTATTTCTTCTGACAAACCTTTTATTTGATTACAACTATAGTATTTTTTATTCCTTTTATCGCATTTTCATTTTTATTTTTGTCAATTTCTTTTATTTTGGATTTTTTTTATATTTAATTCCCATATTTTCTTTATAAACCTTTTAGGATAAAACTTTTCCTGAAACATATTAAATAACTTTATTTTCATCAATCTAATTTCATCCGTTATTTTTATTGCCTTATTAAAAAAGTTATTAATAACATTGTATTTCATGTGAATAGGATGACTGGATTAATAAGTAAAAATTATATTACTGGATAATTCCTTTTTTGTCCATTCTGTTAATAATGTATCTCCTTACCTCATTACTAACATGTCCAGGAATCTTAACTTGCCCTCTTTTTCTATTTCCTTGTAAATTTTAATCTTCCATGGTAATCATTTAAATATTTAAGCATTTTATCTTTATCTGTCTCTTTAATAATGCAGAAAATGTCATCAACATATTTAAATAAAATTTTTAATTTTATACCTGATTTTTAAATTGCTTTTTTTTATCAAGTCGTTCATTACTAAACCAGACAAATAGATACTTAAATGCCCACCCGTCGGAAGACCAACATTTTGTCGGAAGATCTCACCGTCATATTTAAAAATTCCAATTTCGCAACACTATTTAATCCCATCCAAAAAAATTTTTTGTTCTTTACTCTAGTATCTTGTTTAATTTTCCATCTTTCTCCTATGATATTATATACTACTTTCAGAGGAATATTTGTAAATATTCCTATACCTCTAAGGGTAAAGGTATCCTTATTTACAAATATTAAAAAAACAATGACATCAATATTGAAGGTATGGCCAAAGAAATCAGTGTGTAGTTTAAGGAAATAATGTTATTGTAATAAAAACAAAGAACTTATTATAGGTTGTATCCTTGAGAATGGCCTGAGGGCCGAAACGTTGGAGAATATTTAAAGAATAAAGATTGAGAGTAAAATTGTGTAAATTGAAAATACGATACTTAGAAACACAAAATTACTGGGCATTTTCCAGCCTCATATGGCTATCGAGGTTGAAACGAAATAAAGAAAAAAAAATAAGACACCTGGCAAACTTTACATATCTGCAAGTGCAAATTTTTAGTCACAAGTAAAAAGAAAGATTTGAAATTAGACAGCGTCCTGTAATCCTTCATTAATCAATTATCTTTGATTTTTTAAATAAAACTTTTATTGTAAAACGTTTTAATCATGTAAAATATTTGAGCAGACCTATGTTGTATATTTTTCAACATTTTCTATCTCTCAGTACCGTTATGACTTGACAGATTTTACCGTGAAGTTGGCCTTCAACGATTATGTTCAGGAAACATAATGCTGAAGTTAATAACAACAGATGAAGTAATTTTAGTTAAGCAGCAATGAAAGAATCATTAGCACTTACTTGATCATTTCAACTTATATCACCAAAGAGAACATAAATATTATCTTTACTTTAACATTATTTTATATATTTTTGCCTTCAAATGTAACGTATTTGTTACATGAATTCATGTTTGATGAACTAAGATAAAATGGTAAAACAAAAACGTCACTTCATATTTAATAATATTAAAAACAAAAAGACAAAACAAAAACTATAACTCCTATTGGAACGATAGGTCTCCAGCTCTAAGCAAAAGGTTTTGGGTTACATATATAGAAAACGGTTTAAGGTCCAATCCTGAGGGTACATATAGAAATTCATACAACTGATTTCGGCTAATATCGCTTAGCTTCGGCATGTATCGGAATCGGTTCTCATGATACGCGGGGCAATGCTAAACATTATTGAATAATTTCATTCTGCTTAGAGCAAACCGGTTGGTATGATGTGTTATGCAGTTAACATGAAAATACAAATTTTTATCTAAGCAGCTATCGATTAAATAAAAAACAAGCAATTTATTGCAGTTTTCCATGTGCAAGAGACGATAAACACTTCAGATAACGAGCTGTAAGTAGATAATAACAGGAAATTTGTAAGGTAGAAGATATTTATCTGTTGGTAATTAGCCCTTAATGTATCGACATGTTAACCTTTAAACAAATTATTATTAAGGAATAACCACTATGAAACTTGTTTCATATTTATAATTTACTACCTTAACTCATTTTACTCTTATATAGTTTGCATTAGAAGTAATATATTGACAATTTATCGTTTTTTGTTTTCTTTAATTATTCCAATAGTCACTTTAATGTCTTCTCATTAATTATTTCTAATGAAATCATCAACAAGAATCTCAAATGTGGTATTTACAAAAAAAAAAAATCATAGCAATGTCAGTAGAGTAGAGCAAGGGTCGAGAGCAGTTAAGGGTCGATTTTATTTAGTGAGCTTATCATTTTTATTTCTATTATATTATATTACATATATTTTGACCAAATATAATTTAGCAGAAACTAAAAAAGGTCATCGATGTAATAAGAATAAATGAATTCTTACATTTCTGTTGCATAAATTCTTATAAATCTATTAGCATTATAACTTTTACACCTTACAATAGGATTGATTGTTTCGTAATAAAATCCTGGAAATATTGTGACAAATAAGCATGGCATAAATTAACTTGTGGCAAGTGTTATCATAATCAACTTACTTTTCAACAACAGTGAGGATCTTAATTACTTAGGAAGTAGTTTCCTTTAAAACAACCTTTTATAGGAGTAATATAAATTTTATTATGTTTACAAAAAATAAACAATTCTTGATAATAGTTTAAACCAGCAACCAATTGCTGCAATTGCCATCAGAGATTAAGTCCAGCATTGAATACCTATGCAGCCACAGAACAGGAATGTCAAGGTTTATTTCTTGGGTCCGGCGACCATAAATATTGACTGGCCCAGGTGGGAATCGAACCTAAATCGTCCTGAAACTCTTGGACCCTTACTACAACGTGATCAGCTATCACGTCATATTATATATAAAAGTAATATTTTACAGATGGGAAGAGACGGTGAAATCAATATTAAAATTTCTAAATATAGAAACTGAAAACTTTAAAATTTTATTAATGTTCTGAAAATTAATAATAAAATATAACAGACCCAAAGAACAAAACTTACATCAGTGAAAAACCATCAGAGAAAAAGCAGAACTATGAATAAATTATTATGGATACTTCCAAAAGTTTTATATTCGAAAATAGTTTTATATCGTGACTGGTGATGATGAAAATGGCCAATAGAAAACTTCAAAACGTTACTAAAT
>NW_027104827.1:453930-460587 GCF_000696795.3 Halyomorpha halys | reverse complement strand
AAAAAAAAGTCCGCATTTAGCAAATTATTCAAAATAACAAACCGAGCTTATTACTTGTTATAAATATAGTTAACTGTAAAAATTTTAATCAAAGTTGAAAGTAGAAATACAGTCATAGATAACTTAGCAAACATACCATGATATATGTTTCCCCATAACTAAATATGTTTAGATGCTGTACTATTAATTTAGTCCAAGTGAAACTTTTAATACGAAAATCTGGCCGGGGAATTCTTGTGCAAGGGCAGCCCTAACTGTTTAATATTCCGTCCGGAGTACTTTCATAAATTTCTTTATTATGAGAAAAATTTGGCCTAAGGGTTTTTCACTAAACACTTTCACTGATGCTGGGTTCGTATATTTTTAGAAAGATTCAATTCCCATTTTAAACATAATTTATAGTATATAAATAAATAATTCTAAATATTCCAGTTATGTATATTTTCGTTATCTATGAAATCCTCTCTGGTACTGACTGAGAAGAGATATCTTACATTTTGACAAGGATTGTGCTATAATAAAACGCTTTGAAAAATGTGGTTATGCTAGCTAAGAATATGCTATACAGTCATGTCAAATACTAGACCTTTATCTGATAAGAGTTTTAAAAATATAATTATATTAGATTAATTAGACTCACCAACATCTTTTGTTATTGTTTTTGGTGCTTTATAATTCAAGAAAAATAAGATAAATTTGCAAAGGAGGTCTGTTCGATTTTTAGGAATAAATCGTTTCAGGAACATATATAGGAAGATAAATTATTGAACCAAAAAGAAATATATTAGACTTCGTCAAAGACAGTAGATTAACGTGATACTAGTTTACCTCAGCGAGAATTCTCGCATTAGGTATGTTTTCATCTTCTCTTTAATTCATTCGAAATATAAACCATATAAAATATATAATATTATTAAGAAACTCTATTCAATACGCACAATTGGTAAAACTGTATACTTAGTCACATGTACATTCTAATATACAACATTAACACGATCGACCTGAGGACCCCTGAGCCCACTCTATTCCCCACGTGTGAGGGGTAGAGCAGAGAGATCTCAAAAGATCGCAGCCCATTCACTGACTTCTACGTTGACCTATGTTTTTCAAAAACTAACTCCTTACCATTAGGTAATATTTGATTACCAGGTGTATGTTTATATATAGCAAGAGAGTGAAATATTAGGAGTAAAAGGGAGAAGAGTGCATGAGATCTCACTAAAGCAAGACAGGCTAACGTATGTAAAAGAACTGAGATACCCACAGGGCTTAGGGAACACATTTGGGAATAGTTATAGATCCTAAAAAGGTAGGGTGTTATTGTCGATAATGCATCACCGAATCATGTTCGTAGTTTTTGTGTTCAGAAAGAAAAACACGTCAGGAGAAAAATGCAGAGAGTTGATAGATTATTGAAAACTAAATGAAAACACAATTAATGCAAAGTACCCTCCCAGGTTTGCAGACATATACGAACGGTTGTGTAATGATGAAGCATCTGCACATGATCTGAAGGAATGAATTTTCTTTGATGCGATTCGTTTTAAAAATGTTTTTGAGTTTTTAAGAGGTATAGATGAAGACATATGTGGATGATTTGCTGCTCTTTAGCAAAACCGAGAGCGAGCTAGTAGAAAATTTGAGAAGTTTGTTCGAAAGAGGGTGGAAATTTGTCCAAAGAAAAGTCCAACAGATACAAATATGGATGGTATTGAATAACCCCTTGATTAAAAAGCAAATCGATTCTATCGTTTGAACTAATTGCCTAAAAAGTTCAATATGAGCATCCCTTGAGCGAGGAGCTATAAACGTTGCCATATTGCTTTTGTCTGGTTGAAATCGCAGAACAAAGAAAATTAAAATTTAAACAAATATTTGTCAATTTGCTACCAACGAAGTTAAACATCAATGGATTATTTGTTTTGTTAATACCGTACCAATTAAACTCATAATCTTTAATAACATTTACAGTATATTAGACGCGATCCAGGGCTGTAGTATATAGTATTAAAAAACAAAATCCTTATTTCTAGTCGTAATAAAAAGTTTTAATAATGAGTTAATTCTACTTACATTTCAGAATCTTTAACAACATGTACAATTAATAAATCCTTATAGCGATTTTTGAACTTGGGGTTTTCCCAGTATTTGAAGACACAGGGTCAAAAGATTGTGCCCCAATTAAAAAAAAAGCCTATTTCCACGGTGAGAAAGTATGTAGAATTTTATTCAAAAATTATACACGTTACAACATATGTACAATCAACCTTCAAGAAATATGTTTGTTAATTCTCATAAAAATAAGATAAGCCAATAAAACTTCTTATGACCCAAGTATATTAAATGAATCTTAACCTTGTTTTATTTAATATATATTTATATGAATATGATATTTAATTCTTACTTTATTATAAAGCAGAAAAAAAAAGTCCGCATTTAGCAAATTATTCAAAATAACAAACCGAGCTTATTACTTGTTATAAATATAGTTAACTGTAAAAATTTTAATCAAAGTTGAAAGTAGAAATACAGTCATAGATAACTTAGCAAACATACCATGATATATGTTTCCCCATAACTAAATATGTTTAGATGCTGTACTATTAATTTAGTCCAAGTGAAACTTTTAATACGAAAATCTGGCCGGGGAATTCTTGTGCAAGGGCAGCCCTAACTGTTTAATATTCCGTCCGGAGTACTTTCATAAATTTCTTTATTATGAGAAAAATTTGGCCTAAGGGTTTTTCACTAAACACTTTCACTGATGCTGGGTTCGTATATTTTTAGAAAGATTCAATTCCCATTTTAAACATAATTTATAGTATATAAATAAATAATTCTAAATATTCCAGTTATGTATATTTTCGTTATCTATGAAATCCTCTCTGGTACTGACTGAGAAGAGATATCTTACATTTTGACAAGGATTGTGCTATAATAAAACGCTTTGAAAAATGTGGTTATGCTAGCTAAGAATATGCTATACAGTCATGTCAAATACTAGACCTTTATCTGATAAGAGTTTTAAAAATATAATTATATTAGATTAATTAGACTCACCAACATCTTTTGTTATTGTTTTTGGTGCTTTATAATTCAAGAAAAATAAGATAAATTTGCAAAGGAGTTCGATTTTTAGGAATAAATCGTTTCAGGAACATATATAGGAAGATAAATTATTGAACCAAAAAGAAATATATTAGACTTCGTCAAAGACAGTAGATTAACGTGATACTAGTTTACCTCAGCGAGAATTCTCGCATTAGGTATGTTTTCATCTTCTCTTTAATTCATTCGAAATATAAACCATATAAAATATATAATATTATTAAGAAACTCTATTCAATACGCACAATTGGTAAAAGTGTATACTTTATAATGACTTCCTTCATGTAACAGTTCACGTAATAAGTAATTACGTTGCGGCACTGGAAAATATCGCTTCAGTTTGACGGTTACGATTCAGCTATCCATGAATAACCCTGAATTTTACCTCATAGTACATGAGACCATCTTTTAGGTGGGCTAAGAATCTTTGAGAGAATCTGGTCTGAATAATTTGTAACGTTAAAATTGGAAATCGGTTGAGCTGATGAAAATGGTAATACTTACTCATAATTAGTACACTATTTGAACTAAAATTGATACAATCATTTTGAGCTCAATATGTTTTTAAAAAAATTCCCCAGAAAAGTCGATCAGATTATTAAAGAAATCCTAAATAATTTATTGGCATAATTCGGTAAAATTATCGTGGAAATCTATAAAAATTCATTTTTACAATATTCATTCGCAACAATACCGTAATACGTTATTAATGATGTTAATAACATTTCATTCAATTACTAATAGTCTACCTCCAACATAAAAAAAATACACATAGGTATTGGATAAAACGAAACTTGTGATGAGTATCATACCAACCAATGGCGCTGTGGAAGTCAGCTTTAAAATGAAGTTTGACGTTCACTAACTCAAAAACGGTCAATTTTTGTCTTTAGAATACGAGGACTAACGTACGTTTGTAGGAACTAACTTGGGCAAAAAAGTATGCTTCGAAATGTAAAAAAACCAAAACATTTTAATCGTCTCGATCCACCGACATAGCTCTGTCAGAGTTTTGACTCCTTCCACTTATTTGAATAGCTTTAATTAAGGTTCCAATAAGAATTTAATAATCTAAATTGGGATTCGTCACTTCTCTCTTTGCTTCTCTTTCTTTTCATTCCTCATTCGTCAAAATCTATCGCTCTAAGGCTAGAAAAAGGTATTCATATTACCTTAAATATACGTACGATATGGTCACTTAAAACGAATGGGTATAGGTTGAATGTCGAAACGACAAATAGGAGGTAATAGGAGACTAAAGGTCAAAGAAAAGAATAGAAATATGAAAGAATAAAGACCTGTGTATGAAAAAGAAGAATACATGAATTGTCGAAGAAGGGAGCTGTTGAAAAGGGATGGAATTTTTTATGTGAATAAATATGACTAAAATATAATAGTAAACTATAGTCAAAGAACATATTTAGACACAGGTAACGCGTAACAAGCAATACGGGATAGCACATTTTTATGACTGGTGGAACAAAGTAACATTTTTTATGACTATGGTGCAGTAACTTTTTTATGAATACAGTCCAACACCGAAACCATGCGTGAGGTAGTAAAGACTCTTAATAGACGCTTTTATCTTCTAGAATGTAATTTACGAAAGCTCTGTTACCTTTACACGAATTGCAACCCAATGGGCGGCTCAGCCTGTAAATGTAGTTAAAATTAACACCTTGTTGCATCCTCGAGCCATTCAACGAGTAAATTTATTTGAACATGAAGTAATCTAAAAAATAAGATCAAGTTTATAACAGAACTGAAAGCTTCTGATACTGCTTATCTGTACCATCCTACTCCATCATTTCTTTAAAATTACTTTTTTTTTAACTAATCTTCAAAGACACGTTCCATTATTCATCCAACAATTAAGCTGAAAAGCTCCAATCAAATCTTGCTATTATACAGAAACGGACGATATATGACTGGAAATTTTAATTGCATGAAAATTAAAATCAAATTGTTAATTTGAAAAACAATTTCAGTTAATTAATCTAAAAAATATATTATCTGTAGAATCTATACGTAGCCTTTGAGTTTCCAAATCGTGTATTGTTTCTGCTTTATTTTTCCGATTTTTTTTTTTTAGTCTTAAGCCTGTCAACCTGTAAGTTATAAATGAATATTAATTTGAGTTTATACTTTATACTTATTTTCATGGACAAATTAAAAAAAAAATTATTAGCTTTTTTTATGATTTTAAAGATATTATCAATTTATTGATATATATTTTGACTTAATTACTTAACCGTAAGGATTGATGAGGGCTGGGTCAAAGAATAAACTTAGAGAAGAAGGGGAACTTTCATTGGATGAGTTTATCAAGAATTATTTAACCTTCTTATCTCTTTCAAAAACTGTATTCATAATTTCTTGATTGTTATTAATATATAATTCCTATCCTAGACAGTTAAACTTTACATAATATCATATCCTGCCATGAAATAATAATAACGAGAACAAAGGGAGAAGTGAGTACGGAACAGAAGGGTTATACAAATGTAGAGGAGAGAGATGGCAAGAAGTTGGCAGCCATCCAATCAATCATATCCCATGTTCTGGTTACCGCTTCATTTCAGAATCTAATTGGGTACCTGTACCTGTACAGCCGTTCCATTAGTACTGCCTTTGAGTATTACTTAGCTCACTTCTCTAAGTCGTTATGCCCTAGTTCAAAGGCGGCTGAATAAGGTCAAAGCTAAGGGCAATAAAACAGGTAGTATTAAAACGTAGCTTTGTTATCGATAAAAAATGTCATAAATATTCCCAAAAATTAAGAGGAAAATTCCACTAACATGTGTCGTGCATTATGTAATAGTAATTTAGGTTAATTTCCATTAAGAAAGATAATGTATAAGATGGTTACTTTGCTTCATAATGAATAATTAAAAGTTTAGGGGTCACACATCAGTGGTAGTGGAAGGTGCGAAAAGGATGAAAGGAAAAGATCTTATTAACTAGCTTTTAATTAGTAATCTTTTCTAAGACAATATTTCCAAAAAGGGACTGCGGATAACTTGGCACCATTTATTGTTTATTATGTTACTGTAATATTTGTTAGGGCGAGGGGCTTTTCGCAATCGAAAAAAAATATCCTCCCCAGAATAAATTTTCGCTGAATCAGGTTAAATAAAACGGAGAACCTATAATGAATATCACAAAAAAAAAATAATGAAGAAAATTAAATAATAATAAAATAACCTTCCAAATGATATATACAATTTAATAAAATTAAAATTTAAAAAATGAATTTGTTGCTGTTCTTACAAAGAATTAATTGTGAAAATCTTTGGATATACATTCAAAACTAAGATAATCTTCTTTATACAAAAAAATAGTTCTTTAATTGGCAAGAAAAAAAAAGGAAACAAAACAAACAAAAAATATGAAGCTCGATGGAAGAGAAGATAAAGGAAATAATCTCTAACAGATGGCCGGTAGATCGATATGCGCATATCTATAACATTCTCAGTTTCACTCTCATCTGAGATGAACGTCTTGATATGCTTGTCGAGTAAATTGAACATTGGGTAAGGGCCACTCAGG
>NW_027104827.1:445123-452869 GCF_000696795.3 Halyomorpha halys | reverse complement strand
AAGATGGCCACGAGACCAGCTAATGTAAAATGTCATTAGAATCCTACCAATGGGTAGTTTCTCTACACGCCTGTAACATTCCAATTTAACTTAGATCAGATTTACTAAATGTATTATAATGTACTGTTGTAAATAGCAATAAATAAATATTAAAAAAAAAATATCACAGCTACAATGTTGTTAAAACACTACTAGCTATTATCCCTGATATTATTACGAAATCGCTGCATACAGAATATTAAAATATTATTTAGAAAAAATAATATTAAAAATAATTAAAGTATAATAAAATGAAATTATGCCTAGAAAACTACTGTGTGGTATAAAGCTTTTTAGTAATCTGGCGCCGCTTTTTTGTCAAATGAGAGTTCACCTAGCATAGGTGTAAATTTTGGCAAGATAGAACATTTCATATTTATGTTCTTAATAATATTTTTATAAATTCTTTTTTATAAACAAAATACATTTGAGTACTGATATTTAGCGTATACGAGCTTCTTTTATTCTTTGCCAAAAGCGAATAAAAACATACATGGAGTTTTAGGATTGATAGAGAAGGAAACTAGTGAATTGTGGCTAGAGAGGTAAATGGGATCCGCTGAGGTATTTGTATTCATTTGACGCCAGTGGATCTGACACCGTTGGCTATTTTACAGGCTCAGCTTACACAGCCTGCAATGTTCCTGATACACCTGTCACCACTTACCTGTAGAGTCGGGTGTTTGGAC
Source organism: Halyomorpha halys (assembly GCF_000696795.3). Classification (NCBI taxonomy): domain Eukaryota; kingdom Metazoa; phylum Arthropoda; class Insecta; order Hemiptera; family Pentatomidae; genus Halyomorpha; species Halyomorpha halys. Next base: position 452,141 of record NW_027104827.1, on the reverse strand, counting down.
ACCCTATCGTTGCTAATGGATGTATTTTGATTTAGGTAACAGTGAAGATGAGGTAGTGAACATTATTATGTTTGTTAGACCTCAAATGAGGAAATTGATATAATAATAAAATATTTATTTATCCCTGGACATATCAGCTTAGACTAACAATGCAAAAACTAGGATGGAGGCTTCAGAGTCTTAGAACATCGAATAACAGTAAAAAATAATTAATAAACAGAAAAAAAAACAATAACAAATCATAAGCTACCTCCAATTCAGTGGATCTGAGTCGATTGAAAATGATAGAATGTACGGGATTTGAAGGTGGAAAGGATTCTGGAGTGACAAATGGAATTCCATTTGAAAGAGGATCTAATAAGGAAGAATCTGTCGATAACAACAATTATGTGGTTCTGAAGACCGGGAACGAATAGAGGATTTGAATTTAAGGTTTGAAATGTATGATGGACGGCAGGATTACATAACTCGGTAAAGGAAGGATCTTTCATCGTAAGGAAGGGTTATGCCACGTGTACTTCACGAAAAAAAAAAGAAAAGGGAAATGTGTTCAGGAAAGTGTCCCTGGAGTTTCCGAATATGAATCTCACATGGTTATTTATTAATCTTTTTAGTTTTGCCTCAAGATCACTGGTGACACCTCCGTATCCCGCCGACTGTAGTCAAAATTAGAGAGTTATAAGAAAGTAACCAGAAGTCTATGGGTTCCCACTGAAAATAGAAGACGAACATAATTTAGCAGGTTTAAAAGGTATGACGGGAGATTTCGGAGACGTGTTTTTTTTCAGAAAATAGTTTAATAAAAGGTAATTCCAAGGTTTAGGACGGTTGAATAGAAGTCCATAGGATTTTCATTTAGGAACAAGGTTAATAGAATAACTAAAAAGTGAATTTATTATTGTTAATATTTTAGCTAAATGAAACATCACATTCATTAGAAGAATTAATTTTTCAACTATTTCACATTCATAAAATAAATTCTTCTTATAAAGCCAATTGTAGAAAAAAGTTTATTCTACTAAGTCATTTATCTTGGTCAGTTATTTCAGTGTAGAAATGTTTGTGACTTTGTTTCCCAGTGTTATTGGAATCTACTAAACAGTTAAATAAGATTAATGTCTACCTTAAAATTGGCTATTACTCTCATATTAATATAATTATACTCAATTGATTTAGTTGTTAGTAAAGATTTTTTTTTCGTAGCTAAACGGCGCTGATGTTTAGGGAAATTCTAAAATTATCCTATTGGATTTTGAACAGGAGAGCTCGTTTATTATTTTATGGATAAATATATTTTTAGTATATGGTTATCAAAAATTCTAAAACCGTCCAGTGATCAATCACACTGTTTCAAGTACAAAACTAATAGAATTCTGGAGTTGGAATAGCGATTATAATGTTTGAAAATATTTAAACTTGGTTGCCTTCCATTGTATCCCAATCCCTCCAATACCACATCACCACCCTCGAAGAATGGTAACACAAACAACATTTACGAGACAAACGGTCCAAACTTGCAATCCATTACAAAAGACTGATCTACAGGACTATTATAAGGCCTATTTAGACATACGGAGTTGAGCTATGGGGCTCCACTAAACCATCTAATTCCTCTCGGATCCAATCCTTACAGTCCAAAATCCTTCGTAAAATACTTTGTCACAAATCAAATCATCCATCAGGACCTCAATTTCCCCTATGTTGCCTATTTGGCCAGAACCAGATACCAACCCTTCCATAATAAACTTCCCAACCATCCAAACCAACTCGTTTCTAACCTGGCTTCTCCTTCACTACCTAATAATCCTCCTAGGCGTCTGAAAAGAAGATGGCCTCTAGATCTTCTCCTTTAGAAATGTTTTTGGAGTTCTATCAATGGGTAGATTCTCCACATGTTCTTATCATGTCATAATATCACTTACAGCAAATTTACTTGATGTGTATATATGTATACAGTTGTAAATATCAATAAATAAATTATTTAAAACAAAAAAAAAAAACTTGGTTGCTTAAAAGGTTAATTGAAAAAATGTTACGCTTTTAAAATCTGTGCACTTCCAAACAATAAAATAAGTAAACATGACGTGGAAAACTTTTTTTTTTAAATTAATTATCAATATTTTATTTTTTAAATATGAATTGCACAAATCCCGTTTGACAAACACCCTTTATTCGAGAGGGAGTTTTGAGACTGTATAAATAAGAATTGGTAGCACTTATTTATAACGAGTGAAATTTCTTTTCCTGGAGATGATCTGTAAAAATTTATTATCTACCAACATTTATTATCTCAGCAACACTAGCGTGTTATTAGTTCTCTCGTTCTGAGACCATCTTACACTGACTCCTGACTACTTAAGAGACTTCCTGGCCTACAGAATTGATGCACGCTTTCCATCTATCATTAATGCTATTACCAGTGCTCCTGAACTGAGTCGTTAGATTGTTGTCAAGAGCTGTTTGATATCTGGTTCGTATATCTGGATCCATGAGCCTACGCGTGTTATAACTTCTTCTGAACTTTTTCCTTTTGGTAGAGATAGTCGATATTCCGACTCCGATTTTATCTACCCTTTAGATATAAGTGATCTTAATCAGCGTTAGCACCAATCAGCGTTCTCAGATCTATTATATCAGCCTTGATGCGCGTATCAACATGCTGTGGTCCAACTTATTTTAGCGTAAACTAATCAGGTTGACACCCACCTACTCAGATTTGGATGGAACTTTGCAGAATAAATTCCATCACCTTATGACACTGCATAATTAGATTACCATAATTAATTTTTTTTTAGTCTTTTAAATCTGGTGTTTTAGAAGCATCATAAAGTGGGCCAATAATGTGCACTTATCAATTTAAAAATATTTTTCTTGAAAACTATACATGATATAACCATGACATATTGTATGAAATAAGTATGTCATACCTAAAATCAGTGAAAAATGATCCTAGTAGATTATATCAATCTTCTAAAAAAAGTAAATATATTTAAATACAAGTTTTTAGAGATGAAAAAAAAAACATTATTTTGTCTTACGAATATATCTAATAATATAATGTCTTTGGTCATAGAGATGTAAAAAATGCTGAAATTTGGTTTTAAATCCATAATTTATCGGACAGAATTAAAAAAAAAGTAGCTTTCTAATAAGTCTGAGCATTTTACACTATAGAAGCATATTGAAATTTTGAAGAAAAATAAAGAATAATGAGAAAATGAAAGCATATTGGTTAGATAAAAAAATTTGAAATTTTTATAATAGGTTGTACTGATCAAAAACAAGTTTTTGAGTGTAATTTAAATTAAATAATGCTTACAATTAAGAATTCAAGGAAGCTTAAAAGACTGGAGAATTTTGTAAATAATAAAACTAAGGATTCAAAGTCAAAGGTAGTTCAAATTGATAAGACACAATTTCAAATTCAAGAAAATTATAATTTGCAGTTCCTTAGCTGCATCACTGATTTCCAGTAGCTTTTTATTTGGTTTTGGGACTCTTGTTCATGATAAAAGGATCCGAAGTCTCCAGTAGCCTGTGGAACACGTCTTCGTTGGTAGATATACGAGACATTTTCCGCGAGTTTCTGATGCTGAAAGTCTTGTAATCCTTATTTCTACTTTCTTATACCACTGCCCACAATATTTCAAATGGAAGAATTGACTTTTGTACTATTTCAGCACCATGCAACAAAATCTTATGCACCGTGGATAGGATGTAGTACAATGAATAATTCTTAATGGTCCTATTTGCTGTTTCTATTGAGAAGAGAATGAAATTTTCTGGATCGATCATTGCATAGCTATTTATTACTTCCAGTATAGTAGCGATCCGTTGGATTAGAGTTTCGTCTTGTGGTTGAATTAAATAGAAAAGGTTTTTGTTTGTGAGTGCACAGTTCGTCTTAATCAAAACAAACAACGGCCACATTTATTTATTTTTTCGTTTTCACTAATAATAAAAATAATTTATTATTGTATTTTCTCAAAAGAAAAGTAACGTTCATTTTATCTAATTTTGCTGATGTCAATTAATAATTCTGTGCATGTTAATTGAAATTATGTCAATTCTAGAAAACCCAAATAATTTTCTTTTATGTCGATTTGCGATAAAATTATTTTCAGTGTAATCAACTTTAGTTCTTAATTACCACTTTTTATATTTTTATTCTAAATCAAAAGATTAACATAGTAAATTTACTTCACTATTTACATATTCCACTTTTAGTGTCTTCGCTTGTGCGTAACCTGAAACCAGTCCCTTTTCCCAAACAAAGATAGTGCAACAAACAAAGGCGTTCTCTAATTCTTTCCTTTCTTTGCAGTGTTATGATCGGATAGGCAGATAAAGGCAGATGATTTTTGTTCTAATCTTTACTTTAACACGTCTAGTTTGAAAAGTGACCTTCCGCATCTCGGAGGAAGCCGGAGATTTTTTGTAAACATAGCTGTTCTCAATGCTTATTTAGATTTCGTTACTTATAACGTTGCAAATCGCTTTATTTTTTTTTGCCCAGTTTGACTGATGTGTGGCTTAGCTGACCATCGTAGAGCAGGAAACAAATTTGATAATTTCTGTCTCCCTCTTTTACAATTATATATCACTCATTTAGAGTAGCGTGTAATTTGTCAAACTTTCATTATTCTGACAGTGGGTCTAAATAAATGGGAATACTCTTGAAACAGGGAAAAAAATTATGCTCTTCCTAGATCCTTTTGCTTATATAGTGTGAGAATCACAAACTAGGTTATCGCAATCAGCCCTTTCGAAAATCTTTTTTTTACCGCTCTGGCACCACTGTGCGTTGCTGGATCTTAGGAAGGCCATTTCGGACCTATAACGCTTCTCAGGCTAGTTAAGTGATCTCAACAACTTCCTCAAAGGTGGCGACCACATCATAGGGAGAATGGAGGCCAAAGTATCGGAGGACCTGTTAGACTGGAACCATATCTCTGAAAGCAGCATCTGTAGGATAAAAAGATCAATTTTAATTGGAAATTAGTGTCCAGAAATTACGGCGAAGAAGAGGCCCGCATAGGACAGAAGAGTCATTCAGCGATATCTCGGAAGAGTCAGAGACTTCGGGCAAAGAGGTGAAAGATGAAGAAACGAGAAGAGTGAGCGGACCGAGAAACGAATTGAGAAGAGCGAGCGGAGGAAGATGGTCCACTGACGAGATTTGAGGATAATGCCCACAGAGCGGCGACCGGCACGATGGTGAGTTACAACGTGGGGAACGTGAGCAGCGTCCTATCATATAATAGTATCATCAAGGTGAGAAGAATGCGGTGCTTGGTGGACACGGGAAGCTCTAACATTATTGTATGCCCGGAGGCGTTGAGGAAGCTGAGTGCCAGAGACAGACCAGGCACATAAAGTGCAAGTATGTCATTGTCAGTTGAATACCCTGGGTGGATCCTGTATTCACCCCTGTAATCACCCCTTTTTCCGGGAAGTCGAAATGGACTAAGGATCATGGGGGGCTTCTGGAAAGAATATAGTGACTCATGTAGTGGGAAATATGCCGCGAGAATGAATGTGAGAGTAGCGGTGGTCAATAAAATGAAAGATTGGAGACATCAAATAATGGGAAAATACGCGGACATATTTTTTAAGGAGGGGGATACCTTAGGTAAGACGAGGAGAACCGTTCATGAGATTCAGTTAAAAAGGGACGTAGTCAGTTCGCAAGGAAGCGGAGGTATCCACATGCACTTAGGCGACACAATCGGGAGGAGCTGGAAAGTCTAAAAGCACAAGGTATAATAGTAGGTAGCAGTTCACCAAACAGTCCTTTATGGGCTGTGAGGAAAAAAGAGTCTGCCAGGGAAAACTACGGAAAAATATCGGGTGGTTAATGATTAAATGAAATTAAACGATAATACCTTGGACGAAAAATATCCGATACATAGAATAGAAGATATCCTGAATAGACTAGAGAGGGGGCATATTTAGCACACTTGATCTTACAGCGGGATACCATCAAATAGCGACCAATAGAAAACGGGATTCGGCTTTAAAAGGGGACATTATGAATTCACTCGTATGCCGTTTCTTTTGAAGAACGTCCCTATCACTTTCCAGCGCTTGATGGGTGAATTTTTATGTGGCTTGGATGAATCAATGTGTCAGTTGTATATGGACGACCTTCTATTCTTCAGCAAATCGGAAGGGGAACAAGTGTGGCACCTAGAAAATGTATTCCAAAGAGTTCAACAGTTTGGGCTGAAATTTTCTCGGAAAAAGTCAGTATTAGGTCAGAGGGAAATTAACTTTCTGGGGCATGTGATCAAAGAGGACAGGATTAAACCAGATGCATAAAAAGTTGAGACTATTCGAAAGATGACGGTGCCAAGAGATGTCACGGGAATACGGCGGTTATTAGGGGATATGAATTACTACCGGCGTTTTGTGCCAGAGATGGGAGAGTATCTGGTTCCTATTAATAACTTACTGAAAAGAGGTAGCTGAATGATTGTGACGCCGGCTATGCAGCGTAATATACGCATGTGCATGGAGCTGTTGCAAAAAGAACCGGTGCTAGTTTTTTTCAACTTCGAACGCCAATTCACAATCACAACCGACGCGAGCTAGTACGCGCTGTCCCAGGAGGGTGTAGGGGAGATCGTCCGGTAGCGTATGGGTAGTAGACGTCTCACGGATGCCGAAGCACGATACAATACCCTTGAGAGGGAATTTTCGGGGATAGCATGGGCCGTCGAGCACTTCAGACCATATCTAATCGGATGAAAAATTAGGGAACAATCGATCATCGACCACTCCAGTGGGTAGGTAAGTTGGAGTCATCCGCGAGGGGTACCCGCTGGAAGGAGCTGCTCAATAAATACAACATTGAAGTGGTGTACAGGCCTGGGAAGGAAAATGTTGTCGAGGATTAGCTGTCTAGGGAGATCACGATAAATGCTATTGATGGAGACCAGGGGGAACCTTCCGGAGATCTGAGGCAGTTTCTCAGAGAATTGACGCCAAGTGAAAAGGATACCCAGGATGCACCCGA